>NW_025533159.1:0-143159 GCF_020631705.1 Daphnia magna | reverse complement strand
AGTATGCTTCGTTCAATAGTACTGGTATTCAATGTGGAATACACTTTGAAATTATGGTTTTATACTTCTACATATAAACAGCATCAAAATATACTTGTATTCAATGTGAATAATCTGTTATACCCATGAGATTTTACTTCTATATGTAAACAGCATCAAATAAACTTATTCCAATGTGAATACACCGTGATGTCATGAGTTTTTACTATATGTAAACATTATAAATATATTTGTATTCAATGTGGATACACTGTGATATTATGAGTTCTATACCTACATGTAAACTGCATCAAATATAATTGTATTTAATGTGAATACACCGTGATGCCATGAGTTTCTTCTATATATGTAAAAGGATCAAAAATATACATTGTATTCAATGTGAATACACTGTTATATTATGAGTTTATACCTACTGAAATGTAAACATTATCAAATATACTTGTATTCATATGAATACACTGTGATATTACGTGTTTATAATCACCTGCATGAAACAGCATCAAATATACTTGTGATCTACGTGAATACACTGTGATACCATGAGTTTTACTTCTATGTGTAAACAGGATCAAAATATACTGGTATTCAATGTGAATACACTTTGATATTATTATTTTATACTTCTACATGTAAACAGCATCAAATATACTTGTATTCCAATGTAAATACACTGTGATACCATGAGTTTATACTTCGACATGTTAACAGTATCAAATATACTTGTACTCAATGTGCATACATGTGATATTATGAGTTTATACTTCTACGTAAGGCAATATCAAATATACTTGTATTCAATGTGAATACAGTATAATATCTCTATGAGTTTTTTACTTCTACATCTAAACAGGATCAAATACACTTGTATTCAATGTGAATGCACTGGCAAATGATGAATTTATACTTCTACATGTAAACAGCATCAAATATCTTGTATTCAATGTGAATACACTGTGATATTATGAGTTTATACTTCTACATGTAAACAGCATAAAATTGTTGTATACCTACTAGCGCCACTAGCATACTGATCAAATACAAAGAGGCCTAGCCTCAGTCATACTTGGACAGCCGAGCCTACTACATGGTGTCAGAAGTAAAGTCGATCGATCTCCAATTATTCAGCATGGCGAAGTGAATTGCATCCACCGTCATCCTTTCGTTTGATGGTGATCTACCTTCTAAGTGGGCACTTTGGAAAAAGCAATTTATGTGGTATTTAAAGGCCACAAAGAAAAACAAAGACGACGAAGATGTTCAAGTGTGCGTATTGCTCACGTTGCTAGGCCAAGAAGGGCTCCGAATTTACGAGACGTTCCACGTGGACAACAGCTGGTGATGAGAACAAAATAGCTCCAGTCTTGGCCAAGTTTGATGGTCATTTTCAACCCCGGAAAAGTCAAACTTTTGAACGTTAGCTTCAAGTTTCTCACTCGTCATCAACGAGAGGTGGGTGAGTCATGTGAATCGTTTTATTGGAACTTCAGTCCCTCATCGCAACGTGTGAGTATGATACGCAACGTGACTCTATACTGCGTGATCAAATTGTTATCGGTGTAGCAGACATTCAAACACGTGAGAAATTGTTTTCGACCCTCAATTAACATTGGCGAAGGCGGTTGAAATTGTTCGAGCGTGTGAAACATCGTCATCAATAGCCGAAAAAATGTCAGCAGAGGCGGTCAATAGATTGACCTTGGAAAAATTCAAGCAGTCGAAGCCCTCGGGGCATGGCGCCAGTCGGACCGACGTGGTTCAGCAGACAAGTCTGAACATCGCGGAAGTGGCGGACAGATCACAAATTGTAAGTGGTGTGGTGGCAGTCATGCTAGGCGTCGCTGTCCAGCTTACGGAAAACAGTGCACGAAATGTGGTAAGCCCAACCATTTTGAGAAAGTGCAACAACGAAGAAAATGTTGCTAGTTTGGACACACTACGTTATTCACTCGTTGAGTGATCGCCATGACTCGCAGTGGAACGTTGAACTTTTGATCAGTGATTGTCCAATAACTTTCAAAGTGGACACGGGTGCTTCGTGTAATGTGTTGTCTCGTCATTGGTTTGAAAAAGTGAATCGTTCAAAGTCACAGCTACAGCCTGGACCGCAAGTACGCACGTATACTGGTCAGTCGTTAAATGTCCTTGGGGCAACAAGACGTCGTCGTGTGCTTTAAGAAAAAGCGGTATACGCTACGTGTCATAGTAATTGAAGAAGAAAAAGTGCCCATCCTGGGTTTGCACAGCTGCCGTGAACTTGGCCTTGTTCAACCATCTGCACGTCAACAAGTAGACGCATTAGGAGACAGCAGCAGAGCGGAGTCAACCTTACCAAGTGAGTTTAAAAGTATCAAAATGTTTTCACTGGTATTGGCAAATTGCCAGTGGAGCACCAGATCAAACTCAAAGAAGATTACGTGTCAGTTGTTCGTCCGCCAAGACGAGTGCCGTTTAAGCTACGAGATCCAGTTAAGAAGAAGCTCGATGACATGGAAAAATTGAAGTTAGTCTGCAAAGTGACGGAGCCGACGAAGTGGGTTAATCCCATGTTAGCAATTCAAAATCTGATGGCGACGTCCGAATTTGCCTTGATCCGGTCGATTTAAACAAAGAAATTAAGCGTCAACACTATCCAGTTCCGACAGCACAAGAGTTGTTTGCCCCGCATTGGCAAAGCCAAGTATTTCTCCTCACTAGATGCAACATCCGGGTTTCTACAAATTCCGCTGACGGAGGAATCCAGTTATATGACGACGTTCGCAACACCATTCGGGCGTTATCGATTCCTGCGTTTACCATTTGGCATCTCTTCGGCACCGGAAGTGTATCAACAGACAATGGATCAGTTCTTTGGAGATCTTGAAGGCGTTGAAATTTATTTAGACGATTTTTTCGTGTGGGGAGAGACTCGAGCAGAACACGACCAGCGTTTGACAGCAGTATTTGATCGCTGTGTAAAAGTGAACCTCAAGCTTAATGCTAGCAAGTGCAAGTTTCTCCTCCCCGAGTTGCCATGGATCGGTCATGTAATCTCTTTTCAACAATTAAAGCCGGATCCAGCCAAAGTAAGTGCCATTACGGCGTTTAAAGAACCGAGCTTCAAAGAAGAATTACAGCGGCTGTTAGGAATGGTGAATTATTTATCAAAGTTTTGTGAACACTTGTCACCTCTAACTAAACCATTGCGTGATTTGCTAAAAAGTGACGTTGAGTGGGTGTGGGACAGCAGCAGCGCCCTCATTTTAAAATCCGTCAAAGAACTTGTCAGTACAGCGCCCGTCTTGCGTTTATTTGATCCGAAGTTGCCGGTGACGGTCTCAGTCGACGCGTCTCCTTATGGCCTTGGAGCTGTACTGCTGCAAGCCGGTCAACCCATTGAGTTCGCGTCCCGGTCATTGACGGACACACAGCGTCGCTATGCCCAAATAGAAAAGGAGTTGTTAGCAGTACAGTTCGGCGACACACTTCCCATCACTACGTCTACGGAAATCAGGTGACAGTAGAAACTGATCACAAGCCCCTGGTTGGATTGGTTGATAAGCCAATTGGATTGTGTTCCCCCGAATCCAGCGGATGCGACTACAGCAGCAGGTTTACAGTTACCAACTTTTCTACAGGCCCGGGAAGGAACTCGTTCTGGCAGATACGCTCAGCAGAGCGCCAGACACCCAGGAATATGCAACGGATCAGTCGCAAATAAACGAAGAATATGTTCACGCAATGCTCAGCTACGTCATCCCAGAAGAAACGGTTAAAGAAAAGTATGCTAAGGCAACTCAGAGTGATCCTACGTTGCAGCTCGTCGTTGGATTAGTGGAAAATGGATGGCCCAATCACAAGCGAGATTGCCCGGTGCCGGCAAAGCCATTTTGGTCGGAAAGGGCCAGTTTATCGACAGCTGGAGGTCTGCTACTACGTGGACATCAGGTAGTTGTTCCCGTCCCACTGCAGTCAGAAATGTTAAAGCAGATTCACGATGGCCACTTTGGAGAGTCAAAATGTCTCGAAAGAGCCAAGTCAGTTGCCTACTGGCCCGGATATGTCGAAGAAATACGCAACCTTGTAGCCGGATGTCGAATATGTCAAGAGCGGCGCCACCAAAATCCACATCAACAGCATTATCCGGTCGAAGTTCCAGAATACCCCTTTCAACGTGTGGCAACGGATTTCTTTCAACTACGGGGTAAAGACTATTTATTGGCTGTTGATTACTTTAGTAAATGGCCCAGTGTCGTCGAAATGTCTTCCACTACAAGTGCAGCCACAATCAAAGAATTGGATAAACTATTCTCAGATTTTGGAGTGCCGGAAGTGCTTGTGTCGGATAATGGACCACAATTTGGCAGCGCTGACTTCCGTGCGTTCGCCCGTCATCTTGCCGTATCCCATGTCACGTCAAGTCCATTTTATCCAGAGTCAAATGGTCTGGCGGAGCGATCGGTACAAACAGTGAAAGCGGCGTTCATCAAGTCAATGGAGGATGGTCGCACGCTCCAGGACACGCTCCGAGCAATTCGTTTCACTCCTGTTGGAGGTGGATTGCCGTCCCCATCGGTTTTGTTGCAGTCACGGAACCTACGAGGAAGTTTGCCATTTTTGTCTGAGTCTTTACGGCATCAAAACGTCTCATCGGGAGCTGTAGCGGCAGCATTAAAGCGTCGTCAAGCATCGGCGACCTATCATCAAAAAGCAGCCCGTCCGTCTCGATACTCCGTGCTAACGGTCGGTCAGCCAGTCAGAGTACGTTTAGGAAAAAACTGGGTACGCGGAAACGTCAAGATGGTATGCCAACAGCCGGACTCTTATGTCGTCACAACTCTCGCTGGCCGCGATTTTAGAAGAATTCGAAGAGCCATTAATTGCTGCAAGGGAGATCCTGTTATTCATCCTGCAAGGGCCACTGCTCAAAATCAGTCGGCAGTTCCCCCTAAATTATCAGCTGAGCAACACCAGCCAAATCGTCTCAAGACACCTTCTCCCAGCAGGCAACAGTCGGTGTTTTCATTTCCGGCCCTATCATTGCCACGGCCTATTGTATCATCACAGCCACAGGCTGTAGTTCAGCCGCCAGCTCTGCCGCCGGTTCCACAAGCACTGCCGCCAGTTCCAGCAGCTTTACCGCCGGCTCCACCAGTCATCATGCTGCCCGTCCCTGCACTTCCTGTTCGTGCCCCTCGTCAAGCTGTTCACAAGCCGCGAACGGCCAAAATCTGGCCATCGAGTTCCAGGAGTAGTACCAGGTTGGCAGAGCAACGTCAGACCTTATTGACAGCGCAGCGCCGGTCCGTCTCGTTGAACCCAGCTCGACCTCCTGATCTGGCCGGGCAGGTCGCAGATAAAAACTTGGGAGCCGAACCAGCGGCCGAATCGACTAGTCTAGTTCCAGCCGAACAGTCCGAAGTCGTTCAAGAGTAACAGCCCCTATCAACAAAATGTCCTGTTTCGTATTGTTTGGTTCTATGTGACGGTCCATTACTTGTGCCTCTTTGTCGTCTTTGTCCTTCGTTTGTCCGTTTGTCGTGTTGTGAAAGGAAAAGATGTTGTATACCTACTAGCGCCACTAGCGGCATACTGATCAAATACAAAGAGGCCTAGCCTCAGTCATACTTGGACAGCCGAGCCTACTACAAAAATATTATGAGTTTTTACTTCTATATGTAAACAGCATCAAATATACTTGTATTCAATGTGAATACACTGTGATATTATGAGTTTATACAGTACCCACCAAACTATTAGGTACACCCCCTTTTTCAGTGCATTTTTATGGCACTACGTGTCTTTAAAAAAGTGCAAATACTCTTGAACGGCTTGGGCTAGATTTTTGTATTTTTTTCCTGAATAGATGTAATGATGATCTACATTTTTCATACACACAAAAATGTCGTAGGATTAACCCCAATGGCGCTACGGTATCGTTCACTTTATTAGGTACACCCCGTTTTCCCCCATATGCGCCGTGTAAAATACGGCGTTTTCAAAAATATACAAAAAAACTAAAAATAAAGATAAAATCTTTTTCTTTGCGCCAAAAGATGCACAATTCTTCACTCTATACTAATCCAAAGTATGATTTACAGTCAAACCAACTAAAAGAACCCTTCTATATACCCCGAAGTTTACCCCCCTCAACATTTTTACGGCAAAAATAATACTGGCGATGTCACCACCAGAGGCACTGCAAGATGCGGGATGTTGCTACCAGCCGCCAGCTTTCACAGAATATGGTTTGGGGTAGATTCTTATATGTTACCTCACCTCCTCGGCGGGAAGAAATGGAAAGAATCAATTACATTAAATGGGAAAAAGTTGTGGCGATCACGCCATTCAAAATTCCTGTCCAAAGGTGAAAATGGGGAGAGCGAGTGATTTGACTGTGATGGAAAAAACTAAAATTGTGACACTTAGACAGGAAGGTGCTTCGTTACGTAAAATTTCTCTTGTTCTAGGCCGTAGTGTTAACGCAGTAAAGCAGGCATTAATAGATTTAATGAGACTGATTGCATAGGAAAAAGAGAAAGAAAGACTTCTTGCAAATGTAAAATTTCCGATGCATCTGCTAGATATTTACACTTATTGTCAAAAAGAGATCGTAGAAAAACTTTGCCTCTTCTTACTCAAGAAGTCAACACCGCAATAAGTACCCCACTTTCATTGTCGACTGTGCGTCGATCCCTGCAAAGTTTTGATATGAACGGCCGAGTTGCGTGCAAAAAAACTCTTCTCAGAAAAGCTAATATACGAAAACGCCTAAAATTTGCTCAAGAACATGTAAATTGGACTGAAGAACAGTGGAATCGAGTATTGTTTACTGATGAAACTAAAGTAGAAGTCTTTGGAACACATCGACGCATATTTGTCAGGAGAAAAGCCGGCGATATAGGAATGAGATATAGGATGAAGATATAGGAATGAGGGCCTTGTACCAACTGTAAAATTTGGAGGGGGTTCGGTAATGTGTTGGGGGGCAATTTGTGCTAATGGAGCTTTACCACTGCACAGAATAGAAGGGATCATGACTAAGCAAACTTATCACCAAATTTTGATTTGCAAGGTAAAAATAATTCTCTTTTTTTTTTTTAGCACAAATGACGTATAAAAATTACTTTATTTGTATGTAAAATTTTATACTAGGCAGTGCCAGGAGGTCTTCGATTACTCGGAGAAGGATTTGTCTATCAAGAAGACAATGATCCTAAACATTCGTCACATCTTTGTCGAGGATATTTAGAAAGAAAAAAAAATTAGGTAGACAAATGATTTCTCGCCTAATTATTATTTTCAAAAATTTGTTATTTGAGTCTAGGAGTGTTAAAGCGCGTGGTTTGGCCTCCTCAGAGCCCGGATTTAAATCCTATTGAGCAGGTCTGGGATTTTGTAAAATCTAGGCTAGAAGAATCCGACAGAGTCACCGTGAGAACTATTTGGATAGAACTGGAGAAAGCTTGGAACTTGATTACGCCCGAATTAATACAGCGATACATCGGCACAATGGCTGACCGATGCCGAGCAGTAATACTAGCCAAGGGAGGGAACACAAGATATAAAAAAAATCTGATTATTTTCATTTTCGCATCGCATAATGCATATTTCATTGTTTATTTTCTAATGGAACTAAGACTAAAATTGAAACTTTTCGCTTTTTCGCAATATTGGCAAATAAAAATTTCCCATCAAACTCATTTTTTTGTATAAAAATAACTACGTGATTCACGAAGAGAATTAAAGTAACCTCAAACCATATTCTGTGAAAGCTGGCGGCTGGTAGCTACAGCCCGAATCTTGCAGTGCCTCTGGTGGCGACATCGCCAGTTTTGATTTTGCCGTAAAAATGTTGAGAGGGGTTAATTTTGGGGTATATAGAAGGGTTCTTTTAGTTGGTTTGACTGTAAATCATACTTTGGATTAGTATAGAGTGAAGAATTGTGCATCTTTTGGCACAAAGAAAAAGATTTTAGCTTTATTTTTAGTTTTTTTGTATATTTTTGAAAACGCCGTATTTACCACGGCGCATAATATATATATACACCCCGTATCTAATAAAGTGAACGATACCGTAGCACCATGGGGGTTAATCCTATGACATTTTTGTGTGTATAAAAATGTAGATCATCATTAGGTCTACTCAGGAAAAAAATACAAAAAATCTAGCCCAAGCCGTTTAAGACACGTAGTGCCATAGGAATGCACTGAAAAAGGGGGTGTACCTAATAGTTTGGTGGGTACTGTACTTCTACGTGTAAACAGCATCAAATATACTTGTATTCAATGTGAATACACTGTGATACCATGAGTTTTTACTTCTACATGTAAACAGGATCAAATATACTTTTATTCAATGTGAATACACTGTGATACCATGAATTTTACTTCTATATGTAAGCAGGATCAAATATACTTGTATTCAATGGGAATACACTGTGATATTATGAGTTTATACTTCTACATGTAAACAGCATGAAATATACTTGTATTCAATGTGAATAGACTGTGATACCATGAGTTTAAACTTCTACACGTAAACAGCATCAAATATACTTGTATTCAATGTGAATACACTGTGATATTGTCGCGCCGAGGAATAACGCTGAGACTCAAGTAGCGATTAAGACACGTTTATTCACCGTAAACGTACATAACACTACAACAGATATAAGTAGACTGGGGCACAGCAAGGGAAACGTACGAGTATTTATGCACTTATGTGGACAGCAGCTACCGGGGAAAATATCCGCTGACAAGACTGCCGGATATCTCGGGTAGAGTTGCGGTCAATAGCCGATACAGAAGCGCCGGACGTGACAACTAGTCCATGGGGCCTCAAATAACCGCGACATCTCCCTCTCTAGATAGCGAGTCGTCCCGACCGCTATTACTTTCCTATAAAACTCTATATCCCAAAAACTCAACATACCATGGAAAACATTTGAACCCTCTTCACTCTACAAAGACAACACCTTGCCAAACATCAACTGAGAGAGAGAGAGAGAAAAAAACAGTACATGAGTTCATAAAATAACATAAGTTGGGGGATTTTTCCACTTTCAGCAAGTCAACCGCTCCCGCCATCGAAGAATTTCCATGCAGTGTCGCTCTTCTCTACCAATTGGGTCTTCAGCTTAGCCAAGTCCTCCCCTCTGCTTCTCCTTCTCTGTCTCCGGCTGCTTTCACGCCGCTCTTTTTCTTCTCTACATTAATTCCTCCGACATTCTCTCGATCTTTTCCAACCTCGTTTCTACCGTTGCATCTTGCTGCGATGGGTCATACGTGGGTTTTTCCTCCCTTCCCATAACTCCCAGCATTCTCTCGTTATTACCCGTGTACGGTCTTCCCACCCGGATAATCTTCCTGGCTCACCTACACAGTCGTTCACTCGACTCCCGTTCCTTCGCACAAGGTTACTCGGGTTGAGGGTTTCGACGATACCACCTACAATTGCTTGATCAACCCTTGGCGCAAATCGCCCAAACTCGTCGCGAGGGCGTTGTCTTCCCCTGGCTCTACCAGCACCCCCACTCATCTACTGCCTTCTGACTATTTGTCTAAAGCCCGATCCTCAGATCGCCCACAACTGTAACCTACCGCCTCCCGACGAATGACTCTTCGTCTAAATCCGATCTTCCGATCGCTCACAACGGTAACCTACTTCTCCCGACGAACGACTCTTCGTCTAAATCCGATCTTCCGATCGCTCACAACGGTAACCTACCGCCTCCCGACGAACGACTCTTCGTCTAAACTCCCGATTTTTCAATCGTTACCGGCGGTGATCTACCACCTTGCAGCGCATCACTGTCCACCTCTACGCCCCCTTAATCACCACTAGGTCCCACCTACCTCCCCAGAAATTCTTATGGCCGTCCCCGCGCTATCGCATCCTAATCGCCTGTCACACGGCCGGTGCTGTGGCTTCGTACCCCAACAGTTTAAGGCGCATAGGCCAGTTGGGTCGACGACTCTCGGAAGCCCCTGACAGCCTCCGCCTCCGCACAACTAGAGCACAATAGAATGAAACAGCGCAAAGACTTACCACAAGTTCTGCATCTCCACCATGTCGCGCCGAGGAATAACGCTGAGACTCAAGTAGCGATTAAGACACGTTTATTCACCGTAAACGTACATAACACTACAACAGATATAAGTAGACTTGGGGCACAGCAAGGGACACACACAAGTATTTATGCACTTATGTGGACAGCAGCTACCGGGGAAAATATCCGCTGACAAGACTGCCGGACATCTCGGGTAGAGTTGCGGTCAATAGCCGATACAGAAGCGCCGGACGTGACAACTAGTCCATGGGGCCTCAAATAACCGCGACAATATTATGAGTTTATACTTCTACATGTAAACAGCATGAAATATACTTGTATTCAATGTGAATAGCCTGTGATACCATGAGTTTAAACTTCTACATGTAAACAGCATCAAATATACTTGTATTCAATGTGAATACACTCTTACACTGTGATATTAGGAGTTTATACTTCTATATGTAAACAGCATCAAATATACTTATATTTAATGTGAATACACTGTGATATCATGAGTGTAATAGACCGCAGTAACTTCTCCCCTCTTCTAGCTTCAAGTAACGGAATTCTTGCTGCTTCAGCGCTTGGATTACCCATCTGTACGAGACTGCAAGGCTTCGGACAAGCGATGACACTTCAAAAATATGAAACAAAATGGATTTTCATCTCCGCAAAAGAATCCAAATGTGGATTTCAACCATTCTTTACCTATGAAGATAAAAACTGCACAATTGGAGTAGATGGATGGTCTATACATCCATATTCCGATTGTTTTTGGAAAACTAATTTGGTAAATTTAAAGGGATTCCATCACACCTGGGAACACAATTCAACAGACGGAGACTGGGTAAAACAAAAAGCAAGCATTCACATGCCGAACTTAGACCTTATCACAGAGTTCGAAGAGTTGCACTTGAATGATTTCGACTACAGTTTGAAGAGCCATCCAGCGCATAAAACAATGGAAATGGAGCAATTGAATATCCTAAACAATTTAGTAGAACTAATGCAGGAATCAAATTCAAAATCAGTTTCTGACATAGTGATGTCAGAAAAACAGGATAATCAGATAGGCACCATGTTTTCATGGTTCGACACATTAAAAATTCTTATCCTATCTATTATCGGATTCATTATATTCATCATATGCCTACGCATATTCATCATTTGTGACCCTTTCACAAGAATCATGGAAAAAATTCGTCAAACTAGAAGATTAAGACGATACGAAATCAATATGGAAGAAGCACACGAATTAACTTCAATGATCGCAAATTCAAGCAGTCAACCACCAGAAGAAATAATAGAACAACCATTCACTAGGATGACGGCTCCTACACCTCTTACCATGGAAAGACCCACACAATCACGCCCAGCTCAACCAAGCGCACCGAAACAACGTAATATTTACCCTATTATGGAAGAAAACTGGGAATCCGATCAAGCTCGCAAATGCACAGGAAAACACATGACGTGCACTTACGTTGTGGGTTATGGAATGGTATGGAAAGACCTTTGCAGATGCTCAACAGAAGTTGAATCTAAAAACCTTTTGAAAAAAAAACAAAAAAAACAACTTAACATGTTTTTATTTTTGGGTGAAAGGAGAAAGTAGTAAATGTATTAAAAATTTAATACTTCGTTATACCATTAGTGTTTAAACAGCCACCAAACAATCAAGTGTTAAGTAAAAATGAAAGTTTTTAACGTAGTGAAGAAAAACAACGAAGAAACCTTAGTGATGGAACAGAACAGTGAAGACGCAGTGCAACATAATGAAGCAAGTGACAGTGAAAGTCAACCAGAAACACACTACTTAGCGATCGAAAGTGACATTGAAACCGAAAGTGAAACACAACGAGATGGACTCTTCGGGGATTATGGTTTTTATCCACCAACGTTCGAATTTAATCCAAATACTACACAAAAAGCAACACTACCTAAATGTAGTAACTGTGCGATGAAAACGCACCCAACTTTATCGGCAGCGAGAGCAGATGCTATCCAAAAACGAACACAAACCATCACACGACTACGTGATCAAGAAATTTTCTTAGAAATGATAGACGCTCCAAGGGAAGAAATAAGAAGGTGTATCATCCAGAAATTGGGTCCCGCTGCATGGGATTACCACCCGAAGGCAGAATTTCTAAACCAAAAATTTAACAACAAAACACTGCTCCGTACAAGCGTGAAAGCGGGAAAACTGGACATTACGGATTTACTGTTAGACTACGGAGCTGACCCAGATATAGAAGAGGATGGCCAGACCAATGCACATAGAGCGGCAGCAGAAAATTACAAGCTCTTGATCAGGATATCATGATATCACAAATACAAGTTGTCATCGTATAATAGCCTTGTAGAAACACCACTAATGGTCGCCATCACCTACGGGCATGAAGAAGTGGCTAGTTATTTGTGGATAAGTTCCAACGTTGCCCAAATGGAAAAGGACAACAGCACCGTCCTACATTATGCCGCCAAACATGGAAACAACACTCTCGCTAGGGCAGCATGCGAAAGGAAAATCCACATTAACATCAATCAAACGACTAGACCAGGAAACTATACGGCCCTACACCTCGCCACAATGTATAGGCAAGATCACATAGTAAATATCTTATTGGGACACGGAGCATATCCAGACATAACTGATGTCAATGGAAATACCCCGCAGGATTACGCGTTTGACGAACAAAGGAGAAACATATTCGAAGATTGGGACTATATAAGAGGCCGCAAGAGAAAAACTTCTGACAGCGAATAAAACTAAAATTAAAAAGAAAAACTAAAGGAAGAAAAGAGAAGAAAAGCATACAAGAAAGATGATTGATGAATGATTGAAATCTGTAGTAGCATTCAAGTAAAAAGGAACGTAGACCATCAATTATTAACTAACACTCTTATTAGCCTAAAGACGACGAATAACGGTCCAGGAAACATATATTGTATTTTGTGCCTCATACTATATACACATAGCCCAACAAACAAGAATAACGGTGAAGGAAAGAAAATAGATGACAGGTAAAAACAAGTTTTCACCTAACCATTGTCATGCCAAATGCCGGAAAGAAGTAGGGAGAAGAAGAAAGAAGAAGACAAAGAGGAAAATTAGAGGACCAATTTCTTCTTGCCAAAGGGGGGAAGGAATGTAATAGACCGCAGCAACTCCTCCCAGCAACAGCAGCCCCACCCAGCAAGAAGGTCGTCAAGAATGCAACCTTCCCTGAGGATAATAGTTTACGATAAAAGTAAAAGTTATTGTAAATCCCTCCCTTCTTAACCTTCAATCTTTTGGTATATAAGTTCATGGTTGTATCGTCTTAAGTAGAGTTAGTTTACTGGTAAATACACAGTCTAGAAACTATTACATTTGTAGGTCCCAACGAGACTGCAAGAATAACATCGAGACTCTTGAAGAAAAGTTTCTGATCTGTGCTTCATTTGCTAGCTGCAAGTGTTCTACGCTTCTATCACCTTTTTTTATCTTCAAGCAACCGACATCGGAACATCATCGAGGTAAGCGAATGCCGTCTGATTCACCTGTACAAAAGACTGCTCTCAACGAGAAAACACTACTACCTTTATACCCCGTACTACAAGAATCTGATTTAACCGACCAAGACCCAAACCTAAGTCACCATCGAGAACAATTTTTGACCATTGGTAGACCTTAATAGCCTTAGAATTAAAGCAAGACTTAGAAAGAAGTAAATCATACCAGACAATCTCAACAACTGAAAATATCCAACAGTTACAAACACAGAAACAAGAAGCAAGTCAGGCGACGCAAAATTCGCTGCATTTTTACACTTATTACCTTCTAGAACAAACTTTAAAAGTAACAGATGGTGTAACGGCAGAAACCATTGCAAATGCTACTAAAACACTCAAAGACGATATAGTCGCACAAGGTGGGAACACCAGAACACTCGACAGTTTACTCCAACAACTACACACATTGCACGGAAAAGATAAAGAATTTTTGTTCGGTACCATCAGTGTATTGCAGAAAGAGTCAGTAATTGCACTAATTGAAGATAAAAAGCAGATATCTGCGCTAAAATTTGAACTTTCAAACGCGCAAAAACAATTGGAGAGTAACAAAAAGAAGGCAAAGAGTTCCAAATACACTTTAAGCAGTTCGTTAGAGCAACTTCAAGAAAACAACGAAGCTCTGAAAAACTCCCTTGAAAAAGCCAATTCCCGAATCGCCGACCTAGAACAAAACCTTGAAGCCACCTTAGCAACCGAGAGCCAATTGCAGAATCTTCTCAAAAGAAAAGAGGAAAACAACGCAGCTGTCGAGGCCGAAGGGCAAGAAATAATTAACAAACTTGAAGGTGAGAAGACCAGACTAATCCAGAAACTCAGCACTGCAGAAAACCAGATAAAACAAGTATCGGAAACAGCAGAGCAGCTCCAGAAAGAGATAAAAGTTTTGGCAGACAGACTCGACAAGGCTTCAGCAGAGAAAATCAATTTAAAGAAAAACTTGCTAGATTTTACTTCGAAGAACAAGAACCTTGAAAAAGACCTTCAAGAACTACCAAGATCGGGTACGAGGACAAGAAAATCAAATAATATTTCTAGAAAACCGGGTGAAAGAATACAAAAAAATTCAAGTTAAATTCAACGAGACTGAAGACTCTAACGACTCAAGGTAAGACGAGGACGAACCAGGATAAATAACCAAACTAGTGGGAGATATAAACGAACTGACCTTGCCGACAGACAGTGGAGACAAGTCACTCCACTACGAGCTGGAAATAGAACAAACAAACGATTTTGAACAAACAATAGAAAACCTGAAAACGCAAATAGAACACTTAAACAAAACAATCATCTATTTGGAGCAAGAAAATCAACAGCTAAAAAAGAAGGTCGACATGGGCGTAACACACGACGACGAGGACACTTCGGAAAAAACGTTCGCGAATACCCGCAAGAAAAATCCCAAGGATGACGATATTTCAGCAACTGAGCAGGACGACGAAGACGCAAAGAAAGTGAACAGGTACTTCACTCAGCCAATAGTGAAGGCCCTAGGAGAGCTATTCTCCAGAGAAGACCAAAAGGCAATCCCAATCTTTTAAGGAAAAAGCACTGATAAACTAATATCAGAGTGGCTACGCTGCGCCGAGCACGTAGCACGAAACAACGAATGGGACGACAATCAAAAGATGCGTTTCTTCTCTGATCGATTGAAAGGCGAAGCCTTCGAATGGCATGAAAACTACGCTGAGGAAGAAGGCGATGATCTAAATTACCAGGATTGGAAAGAAGCACTAATAACAAGATTTCAAGACACCTACGACTTAGCTACGCTAGAGAAAAAACTTTCAAAATTAACTGAAAAACCGGAAGAAAACTGCAGAGCTTTTGTTTCAAGGTTAAATAATCTTTACGATACCATCGCTGGTAAAGAAGAAAAGGCTGACCATAACCAAACTATTATTGAAGGACAATTACTAAACAAAGTGAAAAAGATGAGGGATCACAGAAAAAGCAAAATCCTACTACAATGATTACTTCCAAAGTATAAAGCAGAACTTTATCTACGAATGCCAGAAAACACAGAAGACTTTGACGCATTATGTAAACAACTTTTCATTTCTGAAAAAATTCTACACACAAAAGAAGCTACAGACGACAAGGAGATGTCAGCTGTCATAGCAGGGATAACGCATCACGAAAAACAACAAGACGATAAAATCCAACTACTTCAGCAAAAATTATCAGAAGCTCTGTCAGAATTAAAATGTACTAATACGAAACGTGGATCCTCACAGGAAAACGACGTTACCATAGCTGCAACTGACCAATACGAAAACAGAAGACCACGTCCAAGTGAACGTTACTCAAGATCACGTGATTCGCGAGTGCGATTTGCTGACAGTCATAACAGCCGAGAATCAAGTCGAGAAAGAAGTCTAAGTAGAAACAGAGACAACAGCCCCTACCGCAGAGATTACAATTCGTCAGGACGAAGAAATTATAATCCTTCAGGATACAGGCAAACCAGATTTCCATCTCACCAACGTCCCCCATATCGGAACGACTACCCCAACCGACAAGGAAACTACATCGCACCAAACAACTACAGACAATAAGCACGTTATAACACCAACCAACATCCACAGCAGCAACAGCACACTAGCAACAACCCTCGAACCACTGAAAATCGAGAAATAACCTGCTACAAGTGTAACCGAAGAGGACATATTGCAAGAGAATGTTGGACAGATATGGCACGTACCAAAAACCAAGGTCCCCGATAAACACCATAAAACCAATCCGTAACTCCCACTAATATACAATTTAGGATCAGATGTAGAAGTAGAAATTCCAAAACTAATACGTATTCCCGTTAGAATTTTTCATAAGGAAATCATAGCTATAGTGGACACGGGCGCAGCCGCTAGTTTAGTATCCAGTAAAATATTGGATAATCTAGAGTGTAATGAGAACTTAAAACAAGTAGAAAATGCGAATCCTCCTATTTTTAGAACGGTGTCGGGACAAGAACTTAAATCGATAGGGAAATTTGAATTTTCAGTTATTATCAATGATAACCATATTATTAACCATCACTTTTATGTTATGAACAACTTAAATGAACAATGCATCTTAGGATTAGATTTCTTATCTAACAATAATGTGAAGATTAACACTAGAAATCGTCAAATATGTTATGATCACTTTGGAGTAGAACATAATTTTGGGAGTAATACCATGCCCATTTATAGCGTAACATTTATCAAAGCAGGCATCCATATACCACTGATCCCAACTGATAGAGAAGACGAAGATCTTACACAACAAGATTATCGTAATTTAGAATCCTTCACTCAATTAGACTTTAATAATAAAACTAAGCAGAAAGCTAAGATTGCTGAAAAAGAAGAACAATCACTCAATGTATCAGACGACATACAAACTAAAATTGAAATTTTACTAAAGAAACACGAAGATCTTTTCGTAGACCAAGAATCCGACTTGGGTCTAGCTACACAAGTGAAACATCACATCAACATAGGCCATAACGCGCCCATTAATCAAAGACTGCGAAGAACACCCGAATCCCTAAAACTTGTTGTTAAGACTAAAATAGAGGTAATGCTAAGTAACAAAATAATAAGAGAAAGCCACAGTCCTTTTGCTTCAGTTATAGTAATGGTACCTAAAAAGATGGAGAGATGCGAATGTGCATCGACTACAGAGCTTTGAACAAAATTACTGTTAAGGATAAGTACCCTCTACCTAGGATAGATGACACAAATGCCGCGTTGTGCAGATCGGTTTATTTTTCAACATTGGACTTACTGAGCGGCTACTGGCAAATAGAAATAGAAGAAAGTGATAAACACAAAACAGCTTTCATTTGTGAATTTGGCCAATACGAATTTAATCGAATGCAATTTTGGTTTAACAAATGCACCCAGCACTTTTCAAAGAGCAATGAATAACATTTTGAAAACGTTATTGTACAAATTCGCATTGGTTTACCTGGATGACATCATAGTGTTCAGTAATTTAATTACTGATCATGTGACACACTTGGAAGCAGTTTTGAGACTCCTTAAACAAACAGGTTTAAAGTTGAAAAGGAAGAAGTGCGAATTTTTTAAAGAAGAATTAGATTATTAAGGATACATCGTATCCGGGAAAGGAATAACACCAAGTACAAAAAAGTTAGACGCGATTATTAAATATCCTGCTCCAAAAAACGTAAAAGAATTGAGCTCATTTTTAGGTCTAGCCAGCTACTACAGAAAATTTATTCGGGCTTTTGCTGATAAAGCCCATCCACTTACTGCGCTCACTAGAAAGTCAGCGGAATGGGAATGGGGGAGGAACAAAGGGACGCCTTTGAATGTATTAAGAACTGTCTCATCACTAGACCTGTTCTAGGTTATCCGGATTTTTCTCGAGAATTTATCATCTACACGGATGCTTCAGGATATGGAATAGGAGCAGTCTTGGCTCAAATACAACCTCCACCTCAATCAGCTGATTTAGCGGAGTCCGACGGACAGGACCTTCGTAAATCAGACGGCGTAGAAGTCGTCATAGCCTATACCTCTAAACATCTGAACGACCGCGAGGCCAAGTGGTCAACCACAGAGAAAGAGGCATACGCAATAATCCACGCCATCGACGTGTTTAGGACGTACCTATACAGGCGTAAGTTTACCGTATTTACAGATCATAGACCTTTAGAATGGCTAATGAGTAAGACAGAACCAGCAGGAAGATTAGCTCGATGGGCTCTTAAGATCCTAGAATTTGACATCATTATTGGGTACCGACCAGGAAAGTCACACCAAAATGCTGACACACTTAGTCGCACCCCAATAGTGCCGCTAGCGAAAGTAGAAACAAAGTCAACAGGTACAAAAGAGAAACCAGAAGTAAAAAACGAAACCAAGGAAACTAGAACAAAACAAGTAATTTTAGAAACAGAAAGAAATCAGTCCGAGGACACGGAAAAATGGATAGAACTCCAACACAAAGATGAGTATTGCCGAACAATATTAAAAGAAATGGCAAAGGCCAATCCAAGTAAAGACGTTAAAAATAAATTTAAAATAAACGAAAAAGGATTATTAGCAGGTATCAGAGGAAGAATTGTAACGCCAGTACGACTGGTGCCACAAATTTTAAAGGAAAATCACGATCACATATTAGCAGGACATTTAGGAGTAGGAAAAACGTTGGCTAGACTTCAAAGACAGTACACATGGCCATGCATGCGTACCGCCGTAATAGAATACGTTAAAAGTTGTTTGATGTGTAGTAAAAGAAAAGTGGTAGGTGGTAGTAAAGCACCATTGCACCCTTTGCCTTTAGTTGAAGGAGTATGGGAAAGGATCGCTATGGTCATAGTGGGCCCAATTCAAGAAAGCGCTAAGGGATACAGATATATATTAGTTATTTCAGATTATGCCAGTAGGTTTGTTTTTACAGTTCCAATGAGAAATCAAACTGCCCAAACAATTGCGAAGGTTTTAGTTAATAAAATATTTACTAAATATGGATCTCCAGAAGTAGTTCTAACAGACCAAGGTACTAACTTTCTATCCAGTCTGATACAAGAGGTGTGTAAACTATTCAAAGTCAAACAAATAAGGACTACGGCCTATCATCCACAAACTTATGGATTAGTTGAGAGGTTCAATCGAACTCTCTGTGACATGTTAGCTTGTTATGTCTCAGACCAACCTGCTAACTGGGACAAATACTTTCCCTTCGTTACTTTTGCTTACAACACAGCAAAACAAGCTTCAACTCAAGAAACACCATTCTTTCTATTCTTCGGACGAGAACCAATAATGCCCAATGATATCAAGATTAACAGAAGATACGAGACCTATGAAGATACTAGTATGGTGTATTCACAGCAATGGGAAAAAGCTCAAAACTGGCAAGAGAACATCTCTTCAAATCCCAAACAAGACAGAAAAAATACTACGACGTAACCACGAAAATTATTAAATACAACATAGGTGACTACGTATTACTGAAGGCGCCACCAGCAGCAGGAAAATTCATAAATCGATGGAACGGACCATTTCAAATTTCAAGAAGCTTCTCGGATATCAACTACGAGATCCAACACACTGAAAACAAAAAACTGAAATCTGTAGTATCAACCGTCTCAAACTTTACATACCAAGGAAACAAGAAAGAACTAAGGAAGAAGAAATACTACAAAACCTACCAGAAAATGTTGAAGCCCAACGACGACCAGTAATTCACTAACGCCGCCCAGGCCGACCAAGGAAGCAGCAGCTGATAAATCCAGTGAAAATGAACATCAAACCACGCAGGAACGAAGGAGAACCAAAAGAACCAACAAACCACACAATACCCAACTTTTACCGTAACCAAATCCGAAACGATCCTATAACGAATCACCAATACAACTTACGAAGACGATATCAAGGACCAGATTACTAAACATTTTCATTTTTCACAGATGCAGACATTACTCTTCCTTCATTGCCTCCTTCATTCACTTAACCCTACTTACCCTATCTACGCATCCGTCTGCGATTGTAACAATATGAAAATACGAGGAATCCTAGACTTCGAATTGCCTTACTACTCTGACAATGAAAAACCAGAAACACAACACTTACCAAGGATACCAACTACTTACACCTTAGTAACCAAGCAAAAACCAGCAGCCACTTGGAAAGGATGGACATGTCGACAGTGGACTAAAACAAAGAAAATAACCGGATCGTTCTGGATCGGATCCTTCGATACAGTTTACTCCCAAGAAACAATACTAATCACCCCTTTGGAATGCTGGCGGATGGTCAACGATAAAAAATGTGGCGACAATAACATGCAAACCGGACGGACGGGACTCAGTTTTACAGCCCCTCCTACAGGAGCAGGTAAATGGTACGTCATCAAGGAATACCAAACACTCAACTGTATAGCAGAACAGATCACGCTACGTCAGGAGAAGCGAGATAGCCCAATCGAAAGCCCTTTCGGATTACTAAACACCACCCAACAGGAAGGGCAATTCATCCAAAATCAAAATACGATCGTTTGCGGAGAAAGAACAACCAACAGTTCATACACTCAGACGCTACTAAAGGGGAAAGGATACCTGGAAATTCCTCGAGAACCGGAGTCGGATAACTCCAGCCGCCTTTACGACACATGTCGACAGATTGAAATATCTTTTCTTAACAAACCATATAAGGACATCGTACCAATAGGATATAAAGTGGTTGGAATCCCGCTAACGTACTTGACGTTTCCTGCAGAAACAACAAAAATTTTATATGATATGTTCAAGAACACAATCGCAACATGCCTTAAAAATACTAACCTTGCCACACCAGTCTGTGAAGACTACAGAGAACTGTACAAATCCAGACCACAACGTTCTCTTCTTCAAGAAGTTAACTTTCTTTTCGACACCCAAGTCGAAGACCAACAACTTGGAATTCGCCTTTACAGTATTTCATACGCCTGGGGAACTTTAAGATTGGCACATAGAAGACCAAAGATAATCAAGGAAGATGGAAAAATCGTACAAAAGGATGCAACAATATACATTACTTACGAGTCTGGAAGCAGAAATCCTTTGATAACGTACAGTCAACTTTCGAAGGACGACCCTCTCCCACCAGGATCGAAATTTGAGTACATTGTCGATCAAACAATACGCGTACAAAATACTCATGCATCACGGAAACAACACACGACTACGTATTTGCTGCAGCCTGTTCAGAAGAATCAACGAGATGGATATTAGAAAAAGAGAACAGCTACCTAATTTCTCAAGAATCAGAAATGTGTCTTACCGTAGGGCTTGACAAAACCTTAAAATTGGAAAAGTGTGCTTTGGAAGGAGATACCAGGAATAACCAGCAATGGTTCTTTCAAACAATAAATACCAATCCGGATGTTATAGAAAATTTTCCCGATGTAACATTGCAGGATATTCAAGAAGTCCGATTAGAACAACGAAGAGCAATTACAACCACAATCAACTCACCCATATTTGGCGGTATCTTAAAAGCAAATCACGGCAGTGGAAACATCATCTGGGACATGATCGCCTGGGGATTGTTGAAAAATGGACAATATCCAAACGGGAAATGTGTCACACATCATGGGCTTGAAAAACAACTAACCATAGAAGATTGTGACACAGATTGGACAAAATGTCAAGAAGAACTAAAAACGTTTATCACAAGTAACGATCCCCTGGTCACAAGTATCCGTAGGAAACTGCAGTAAAGTAACTACCAAAGGCCAAGCTTTCGAGTATATGTCTGATTTCACCATAAGACCGTTCAACACTAATGCTTGCGTCAAGGCAAACACAACGATGCTTATTCTACAGGAATGCGCCAACACCAGTTCAATTTCGGGCCCTTTCGAACACACAGGACAGCTCATGGCAACAGACAGAACTGGCCTACATTCACCGGCGTCAGACAGAAAATGTCTCACACTAAAAGTAGGACGTCTGAGTTTAGGACATTGCCACGGTTCAAGTAGAAAACAACAGTTTAACTTCGAATATCGAAACCCGCACCAAATACGGACGCTTTCAGCAGCAGCCATTATAGCGCTTCACACTCAACAATCATTGGACGGAACACAACTCCCACTTATACCACCTCTTCTCAAAAGAGAAAGTAAAGCAAACAACGAAAACTTAACCACGCCCACCACACAAAAATCTATTTCATCTACTTCAAGCACCACAAAGACAGTAAAACCGACTACAAAATTAAGCACAACCACAATTAAAACAACAATAGCCACAACAGCCATAAAAACGACCGTTAAAAGCACATCACCGACAACTAGGCCTACAACAACTACTAAGCCTACGACTACCACAACTAAGCCTACGACTACCACAACTAAGCCTACGACTACCACAACCAAGCCTACAACTACAACAACAAAGCCTACAACAACAACAAATAAGCCTACTACTACAACTGCTACGCCTACAACTACAACGACAAAGCCTACAACTACAACAACAAAGCCTACGACTACAACTACTACGCCTACAACTACAACAACAAAGCCTACAACTACAACAGATAAGCCAACAACTACAACAACCCTGCCTACAACTACAACTACTAAGCCAACAATTACAACCACTAGGCCTACAACTCCAAGTACTGAACCTACATTGCCATCAACTACAACTGAAACCACGTCCACTGCACTATCATCAACGACAACTATGGCGACTACAACAACAACTGAATTAATAAGCAATTCAACAACAAATAACACAACAACTGAAAAAAATAGAAGATCCTCCAGTCACGAAAAATCACACCATTACGGAAGATGCAATAATGGAAATTATTGATGACACTGAACAAACAGCTCCGCAAGAAATACCCGAAGCAGCGTCTTTAACACTAGAACAAGTACCGGAGGTACCAATAAAAGATGAAACAGAAAGCGGTCTACCCCAAAATATAGAAGAATTCGGTGACAAAATTAAATCCGAAATTTTAAAAATGCAGGAGCAATATAAAATAAGTATAGAAACAGAACACGAAAACAAACTTGCAAAAGAAATCCACGACGTATATTGTCAACTATCAACGATAAAGAAAACTCAAGCGGTGATTCTAGCTCAAAGTAACGGAATTCTTGCTGCTTCAGCGCTTGGATTACCCATCTGTACGAGACTGCAAGGCTTCGGACAAGCGATGACACTTCAAAAATATGAAACAAAACGGATTTTCATCTCCGCAAAAGAATCCAAATGTGGATTTCAACCATTCTTTACCTATGAAGATAAAAACTGCACAATTGGAGTAGATGGATGGTCTATACATCCATATTCCGATTGTTTTTGGAAAACTAATTTGGTAAATTTAAAGGGATTCCATCACACCTGGGAACACAATTCAACAGACGGAGACTGGGTAAAACAAAAAGCAAGCATTCACATGCCGAACTTAGACCTTATCACAGAGTTCGAAGAGTTGCACTTGAATGATTTCGACTACAGTTTGAAGAGCCATCCAGCGCATAAAACAATGGAAATGGAGCAATTGAATATCCTAAACAATTTAGTAGAACTAATGCAGGAATCAAATTCAAAATCAGTTTCTGACATAGTGATGTCAGAAAAACAGGATAATCAGATAGGCACCATGTTTTCATGGTTCGACACATTAAAAATTCTTATCCTATCTATTATCGGATTCATTATATTCATCATATGCCTACGCATATTCATCATTTGTGACCCTTTCACAAGAATCATGGAAAAAATTCGTCAAACTAGAAGATTAAGACGATACGAAATCAATATGGAAGAAGCACACGAATTAACTTCAATGATCGCAAATTCAAGCAGTCAACCACCAGAAGAAATAATAGAACAACCATTCACTAGGATGACGGCTCCTACACCTCTTACCATGGAAAGACCCACACAATCACGCCCAGCTCAACCAAGCGCACCGAAACAACGTAATATTTACCCTATTATGGAAGAAAACTGGGAATCCGATCAAGCTCGCAAATGCACAGGAAAACACATGACGTGCACTTACGTTGTGGGTTATGGAATGGTATGGAAAGACCTTTGCAGATGCTCAACAGAAGTTGAATCTAAAAACCTTTTGAAAAAAAAACAAAAAAACAACTTAACATGTTTTTATTTTTGGGTGAAAGGAGAAAGTAGTAAATGTATTAAAAATTTAATACTTCGTTATACCATTAGTGTTTAAACAGCCACCAAACAATCAAGTGTTAAGTAAAAATGAAAGTTTTTAACGTAGTGAAGAAAAACAACGAAGAAACCTTAGTGATGGAACAGAACAGTGAAGACGCAGTGCAACATAATGAAGCAAGTGACAGTGAAAGTCAACCAGAAACACACTACTTAGCGATCGAAAGTGACATTGAAACCGAAAGTGAAACACAACGAGATGGACTCTTCGGGGATTATGGTTTTTATCCACCAACGTTCGAATTTAATCCAAATACTACACAAAAAGCAACACTACCTAAATGTAGTAACTGTGCGATGAAAACGCACCCAACTTTATCGGCAGCGAGAGCAGATGCTATCCAAAAACGAACACAAACCATCACACGACTACGTGATCAAGAAATTTTCTTAGAAATGATAGACGCTCCAAGGGAAGAAATAAGAAGGTGTATCATCCAGAAATTGGGTCCCGCTGCATGGGATTACCACCCGAAGGCAGAATTTCTAAACCAAAAATTTAACAACAAAACACTGCTCCGTACAAGCGTGAAAGCGGGAAAACTGGACATTACGGATTTACTGTTAGACTACGGAGCTGACCCAGATATAGAAGAGGATGGCCAGACCAATGCACATAGAGCGGCAGCAGAAAATTACAAGCTCTTGATCAGGATATCATGATATCACAAATACAAGTTGTCATCGTATAATAGCCTTGTAGAAACACCACTAATGGTCGCCATCACCTACGGGCATGAAGAAGTGGCTAGTTATTTGTGGATAAGTTCCAACGTTGCCCAAATGGAAAAGGACAACAGCACCGTCCTACATTATGCCGCCAAACATGGAAACAACACTCTCGCTAGGGCAGCATGCGAAAGGAAAATCCACATTAACATCAATCAAACGACTAGACCAGGAAACTATACGGCCCTAAACCTCGCCACAATGTATAGGCAAGATCACATAGTAAATATCTTATTGGGACACGGAGCATATCCAGACATAACTGATGTCAATGGAAATACCCCGCAGGATTACGCGTTTGACGAACAAAGGAGAAACATATTCGAAGATTGGGACTATATAAGAGGCCGCAAGAGAAAAACTTCTGACAGCGAATAAAACTAAAATTAAAAAGAAAAACTAAAGGAAGAAAAGAGAAGAAAAGCATACAAGAAAGATGATTGATGAATGATTGAAATCTGTAGTAGCATTCAAGTAAAAAGGAACGTAGACCATCAATTATTAACTAACACTCTTATTAGCCTAAAGACGACGAATAACGGTCCAGGAAACATATATTGTATTTTGTGCCTCATACTATATACACATAGCCCAACAAACAAGAATAACGGTGAAGGAAAGAAAATAGATGACAGGTAAAAACAAGTTTTCACCTAACCATTGTCACGCCAAATGCCGGAAAGAAGTAGGGAGAAGAAGAAAGAAGAATACAAAGAGGAAAATTAGAGGACCAATTTCTTCTTGCCAAAGGGGGGAAGGAATGTAATAGACCGCAGCAACTCCTCCCAGCAACAGCAGCCCCACCCAGCAAGAAGGTCGTCAAGAATGCAACCTTCCCTGAGGATAATAGTTTACGATAAAAGTAAAAGTTATTGTAAACCCCTCCCTTCTTAACATTCAATCTTT
This sequence comes from Daphnia magna, assembly GCF_020631705.1. Lineage (NCBI taxonomy): Eukaryota > Metazoa > Arthropoda > Branchiopoda > Diplostraca > Daphniidae > Daphnia > Daphnia magna. The sequence continues at coordinate 117,227 of NW_025533159.1, read as the reverse complement.
TGGTATATTAGTGCATGGTTGTATCGTCTTCAGTAGAGTTAGTTTACTGGCAAATACACAGTCTAGAAACTATTACATGAGTTTATACTTCTACATGTAAAATGCATAAAATATACTTGTATTCAATGTTAATACACTGTGATATTATGAATTTATACATCTACATGTAAACAGCATCAAATATACTTGTATTCAATGTGAATACACTGTGATACCATAAGTTTTTACTTCTATATGTATACAAGATCAAATATACTTGTATTCAATGTGAATACACTGTGATATTATGAGTTTATACTTCTACATGTAAACAGCATCAAATATACTTGTATTCAATGGGAATACACTGTTATACCACGAGTTTTTACTTCTATATGTAAACAGGATCAAATATACTTGTATTCAATGTGAATACACTGTGATATTATGAGTTTATACTTCTACATGTAAAAAGCATCAAAAATACTTGAATTCAATATGAATACACTGTGATACCATGAGTTTTACTTCTATATATAAGCAAGATCAAATATACTTGTATTTAATGTGAATACACAGTGATATTATGAGTTTATACTTCTACATGTAAACAGCATCAAATATACTTGTATTCAATGTAAATACACCGCTATTTCATGAGTTTTTACTTCTATATGTAAACAGCATCAAATATACTTGTATTCAATGTGAATACACTGTGATACCATGAGTTTTTACTTCTATATGTATACAGGATCAAATATACTTGTATTCAATGTGAATACACTGTGATACCATGAGTTTTTACTTCTATATTTATACGGGATCATATATACTTGTATTCAATGTGAATACACTGTTATATTATGAGTTTATACTTTTACATGTATACAGCATCAAATATACTTGTATTCAATGTAAATACAATGCTATAAAACGAGTTTTTAATTCTATATGTAAACAGGATCAAATATACTTGTATTCAATGTGAATTAACTGTGATACCATGAGTTCAAACTTCTACATGTAAACAGCATCAAATATACTTGTATTCAATGTGAATACACTGTGATATTATGAGTTTATACTTCTATATGTAAACAGCATCAAATATACTTGTATTCAATGTGAATACACTGTGATATCATGAGTTTATACTTCTACATGTAAACTGAATCAAAAATACTTGTATTCAATGTGAATACACTGTGATATTATGAATTTATACATCTACATGTTAACAGCATCAACTATACTTGTATTCAATGTGAATACACTGCTATATCACGAGTTTTTACTTCTATATGTAAACAGCATCAAATATACTTGTATTCAATGTGAATACACTGTGATATGATAAGTTTATACTTCTACATGTAAAAAGCATCAAACATACTTGTATTCAATTTGAATACACTGTGATATTATGAGTTTATACTTCTACATGTAAACAGGATCAAATATACTTGTATTCAATGTAAATACACTGCTATTCCATGAGTTTTTAATTCTATATGTAAACAGCATCAAATATACTTGTATTAAATGTGAATACACTGTGATACCATGAGTTTTTACTTCTATATGAAAACAGCATCAAATATACTTGTATTCAATGTGAATACACTGTGATACCATGAGTTTTTACTTCTATATGTATACAGGATCAAATATAATTGTATTCAATGTGAATACACTGTGATACCATGAGTTTTTACTTCTATATTTATACGGGATCATATATACTTGTATTCAATGTGAATACACTGTTATATTATGAGTTTATACTTTTACATGTATACAGCATCAAATATACTTGTATTCAATGTAAATACAATGCTATAAAACGAGTTTTTAATTCTATATGTAAACAGGATCAAATATACTTGTATTCAATGTGAATTAACTGTGATACCATGAGTTCAAACTTCTACATGTAAACAGCATCAAATATACTTGTATTCAATGTGAATACACTGTGATATTATGAGTTTTTACTTCTATATGTAAACAGCATCAAATATACTTGTATTCAATGTGAATACACTGTGATATCATGAGTTTATACTTCTACATGTAAACTGAATCAAAAATACTTGTATTCAATGTGAATACACTGTGATATTATGAATTTATACATCTACATGTTAACAGCATCAACTATACTTGTATTCAATGTGAATACACTGCTATATCACGAGTTTTTACTTCTATATGTAAACAGCATCAAATATACTTGTATTCAATGTGAATACACTGTGATATGATAAGTTTACACTTCTACATGTAAAAAGCATCAAAGATACTTGTATTCAATTTGAATACACTGTGATATTATGAGTTTATACTTCTACATGTAAACAGGATCAAATATACTTGTATTCAATGTAAATACACTGCTATTCCATGAGTTTTTAATTCTATATGTAAACAGCATCAAATATACTTGTATTAAATGTGAATACACTGTGATACCATGAGTTTTTACTTCTATATGAAAACAGCATCAAATATACTTGTATTCAATGTGAATACACTGTGATACCATGAGTTTTTACTTCTATATGTATACAGGATCAAATATACTTGTATTCAATGTGAATACACTGTGATACCATGAGTTTTTACTTCTATATTTATACGGGATCATATATACTTGTATTCAATGTGAATACACTGTTATATTATGAGTTTATACTTCTACATGTATACAGCATCAAATATACTTGTATTCAATGTAAATACAATGCTATAAAATAAGTTTTTAATTCTATATGTAAACAGGATCAAATATACTTGTATTCAATGTGAATTAACTGTGATACCAAGAGTTCAAACTTCTACATGTAAACAGCATCAAATATACTTGTATTCAATGTGAATACACTGTGATATTATGAGTATATACTTCTATATGTAAACAGCATCAAATATACTTGTATTCAATGTGAATACACTGTGATATCATGAGTTTTTACTTCTACATGTAAACTGAATCAAAAATACTGGTATTCAATGTGAAAACACTGTGATATTATGAATTTATACATCTACATGTTAACAGCATCAACTATACTTGTATTCAATGTGAATACACTGCTATATCACGAGTTTTTACTTCTATATGTAAACAGCATCAAATATACTTGTATTCAATGTGAATACACTGTGATATGATAAGTTTATACTTCTACATGTAAACAGCATCAAACATACTTGTATTCAATGTGAATACACTGTGATATTATGAGTTTATACTTCTACATGTAAACAGCATCAAATATACTTGTATTCAATGTAAATACACTGCTAATCCATGAGTTTTTAATTCTATATGTAAACAGCATCAAATATAGTTGTATTAAATGTGAATACACTGTGATACCATGAGTTTTTACATCTATATGTAAACAGCATCAAATATACTTGTATTCAATGTGAATACACTGTGATACCATGAGTTTTTACTTCTACATGTAAATAGGATCAAATATACATGTATTCAATGTGAATACACTACGATATTATGAGTTTCTACTTCTTCATGTAAACAGCATCAAATATACTTGTATTCAATGTGAATACACTGTGATACCATGAGTTTTTACTTCTTTATGTAAACAGCATCAAATATACTTGTATTCAATGTGAATACACTGTGATATCATGAATTTTAACTTCTATATGTATACAGGATCAAATATACTTGTATTCAATGTGAATACACCGTGATATGATAAGTTTATACTTCTTCATGTAAACAGCATCAAATATACTTGTATTCAATGTGAATACACTTTTATACCACGAGGTTTTACTTCTATATGTAAACAGGATCAAATATACTTGTATTCAATGTGAATACACTGTGATATTATGAGTTTATACTTCTTCATGTAAAAAGCATCAAATATACTTGAATTCAATGTGAATACACTGTGATACAATGAGTTTTTACTTCTTTATATAAGCAGGATCAAATATACTTCTATTCAATGTAAATACACTGTGATATTATGAGATTATAATTCTACATGTAAACAGCATCAAATATACTTGTGTTCAATGTGAATACACTGCTATACCATGAGTTTTACTTCTATATGTAAACAGCATCAAATATACTTGTATTCAATGTGAATACACTGTGATATTATCAGTTTATACTTCTACATGTAAAAAGCATCAAATATACTTGTATTCAATGTGAATACACTGTGATACCCTGAGTTTTTACTTCTACATGTAAACAGTATCAAAAATACTTGTATTCAATGTGAAGACACTGTGATACCATGAGTTTTTACTTCTATATGTAAACAGGATCAAATATATTTGTATTCAATGTGAATACACTGTGATACCATGAGTTTTTACTACTATATGTAAACAGAATCAAATATACGTGTATTCAATGTGAATACACTGTGATATTATGAGTTTATGCCTCTACATGTAAACAGCATCAAATATACTTGTATGCAATGTGAATACACTGTAATACCAAGAGTTTATACTTCTACATGCAAACAGCATCAAATATACTTGTATTCAATGTGAATACACTGTGATACCATGAGTTTTTACTTCTATATGTAAGCTGCATCAAAAATACTTGTATTCAATGTGAATACACTGTGATACCATGAGTTCTTACTTCTATATGTAAACAGCATAAAATATGCTTGTATTCAATGTGAATACACTGTTATACCACGAGTTTTTACTTCTATATGTAAACAGGATCAATATACTTGCATTAAATGTGAATACACTGTGATATTATGAGTTTATACTTCTACATGGAAACAGCATCAAATATACTTGTATTCAATGTGAATACACTGCTATACCATGAGTTTCACTTCTATATGTAAACAGAATCAAATATACTTGAATTCAATGTGAATACATTCTGATGCCATGAGTTTTTACTTCTATATGTAAACAGGATCAAATATACTTGTATTCAATGTGAATACACTGTAATACCATGAGTTTCTACTTCTGCATGTAAACAAAATCAAATATACTTGTATTCAATGTGAATACACTGTGATACCATGAGTTTTTAATTCTATATGTAAACAGCATCAAATATACTTGTATTTAATGTGAATACACTGTGATATCATGAGTTTATACTTCTACATGTAAACAGCATCAAATATACTTGTATTCAATAAGAATACAACGCTATTCCATGAGTTTTAACTTCTACATGTAAACAGCATCAAATATAGTTGTATTCATGGTGAATACACTGTAATACCATGAGTTTTTACTTCTACATGTAAACAGTATCAAATATACTTGTATTCAATGTGAATACACTGTGATACCATAAGTTCATACTTCTACATGTAAACAGCATCAAATATACTTGTATTCAATTTGTTGCAAGTACTACCCTCTATTGTCGCATTTTATAACTATAAATGTTTCCCCTTCTGTATAATTTGTATTACCACCCCTAGATGACTGGTCGATCTGGAGTCGACCATAAGTCTCTCTGTAACTTAGAGAGGGAACTCTGAAACTTAGAGAGGGGTGTCGGGATTTGGCCCGATGTCCGACAGGACTTTAAGAGGTGGCTTTGCTTGAAACTGGCTAGCCTCGCGTAAGTCCTTAAAGAAGGATTCTTGTGTAAACTGGCTACCCTTCGCGTATTCTGTTGTAAATAGTAACTTCTGTATTATTCGGTATGAATGTTTGTTGTAAGCTTTGTGCCCGAGCTTGTGCCAATAAAGAAACTGTAACATTTGGTGTCAGAAGAGGGATGAAGACCATCGAACGGCTTTTCAAAAGTCGTCTTCATCGGACCCATTTGCCTGCCTCGTGTGGAAGTAGAACGCTTGCTGACGCCGCCATTTTGGATGTCCTTCCCCATGCGAGCTGTCAGACGCATATCAAAACACGCCGTGGGTTCTTTGTACGTGTGGGCGGACGTAGGCAGCCAACGCTTACACCGAGATGCCGGCTGTAAGGATCGAGAATTTGCTGCCTTCCGTGAAGTGGATGAATCCAAAGAGGATTGAGTTACGCGATTGCCCCTGCCAATTCCATAAGAAAATACCCTCCTTCACCACTCTCGGGTTTTTCACCTAGCTGCCCTGGTAACTTGAAAAGATAATAACGAGGGAGCTTTTGGCCACAAAGGAACGCTGCGAGGTCAACTGGCCATCATTACGTTTATTCTCTTTCCTAATTTTCTTCATGGTCTGATTTTGAAGTTTCCATATTGTGTGTTTTGCATCACTCGTGAAACTTCAAGTCAGGAAGGGCCGATTGTTGCAAGTACTACCCTCTATTGTCGCATTTTATAACTATAAATGTTTCCCCTTCTGTATAATTTGTATTACCACCGCTAGATGACTGGTCGATCTCGAGTCGACCATAAGTCTCTCTGAAACTTAGAGAGGGGGGTCGGGATTTGGCCCGACGTCCGACAGGACGTTAAGAGGTGGCTTTGCTTGAAGCTAGCTAGCCTCGCGTAAGTCCTTAAAGAAGGAGCCTTGTGTAAACTGGCTACCCTTCGCGTATTCTGTTGTAAATAGTAACTTCTGTATTATTCGGTATAAATGTTTGTTATAAGCTTTGTGCCCGAGCTTGTGCCAATAAAGAAACTGTAACAAATGTGAATACACTGTGATATTATGATTTTTTACTTCTATATGTAAACAGAATCAAATATATACTTGTATTAAATGTGAATCAACTGTGATATTATGAGTTTATACTTCTACATGTAAACAGCATCAAATATACTTGTATTCAATGTGAATAAACCGTGATACTATGAGTTTTTACTTCTATATGTAAACAAGATCAAATATACTTGTATTCAATGTGAATACACTGTGATATTATGAGTTTATACTTCTACATGTAAACAGCATAATATATACTTGAATTCAATGTGAATACACTGTGATGCCATGAGTTTTTACTTCTATATGTAAACAGGATCAAACATACTTGTATTCACTGTGAATACACTGTGAATACACTATGAAACCATGAGTTTATACTTCTACATGTAAACAGAATCAAATATAATTGTATTCAATGTGAATACACTGTAATATTATGAGTTTATACTTCTACATGTAAACAGATTCAAATATACTTGTATTCAATGTGAATACACTGTGATATTGTCACGTTCCGTCTGTTCTCTAATACTTTTGTTCTTTAGTTGAGTGCTAGATGGCTTCGCGGCGACCTGACTTTCCTCTTTAACCCTTTTTCCCCTAGCAGATTCTGTCTACTTGTTGCGTCGGTCGGTCGCATCTGTTCTCTCGTCCGAGTTTGCTCTTTTTGTCTGTATGTAATTTGTGTGTTAGCGTGTGAGAGTGCGTGTGTGTAAGTTGGTTGTAGACCCATTAGGGGCATCATCGGCGTAGTGTTAGAGTAGATAAGTGTAGAGCCGATGGTGAAGACCACCGCCTTGTCCTGTGCCGTGTCGATTGGCCAGCATTGCGGTGCCTTTTACAAGTGGTTTCTCAACAACGAGTGTGCTAATTTGATTGCCCGTGACAATGGAGGAGATGCAGGGTATAGTTACACTCGTTGTTTGAGAAAAATTTAAAATTTTGATTCTGTGTGTGTGAAAAAAAAACTTGGACAAAATTTCGTTGAAAATTGTGGCGTCTCATCGTCGACGTTTTAGACTCAACTTTTGTTCCTTACGTTGATGTTGCGTGTTGATGAGTCACACGGTCAACAATTTTTCCCTTGCCGTGGTGTTGATATTTTGTGTCGAAGATTGTCTGCTTTTGGGTCTAGTTTTTGGATTTTGAAGGCCTCGTTTTAATTTGTGTGTGATCAGACCCAAAGGCTTGTAAGTTGCGTCCCCTAACCCTCATAGCTTTTTCTTACAGGTACTTGAGGCTTGATTGCCGCTTTGATTGAGAGTGAGATAGAGATTGGCCATTGTTTGATTACGAGTCTTGGACTCATTTCTGTTGACTGCTACTTGTTGAGTCCCTGCCACTTGTTTATTGCGAGCAGCCTCCTATTCTTGATTGCATTGGGTGGAATTTAATGTTAGTTGGCGGGTTGAAGCGTAAATTGGCCGGTGTGCGTAGGAGTCGCTGACTCGTCCCTATTCGTTGCCGTACATTTGCTTGATTTGTTGTGTGGTCGAACGTTTGAGTTTGTCACTGGTTTTATTGTGTGCATTTGGCTTGATTGATTTATGATGTTTTGAGGTTGTGAAGAGGAGTGCCTTCACTGTGTTGAAGAAGTGTACCTTCACGAGAGATTATGTGAAGAGGAGTACCTTCACGACAGAGTGAAAAGGAGTGCCTTCGTTGAACGGAGAGGTGTGCTTTCACTGGGTGTGCGGAAGCTTCCGGGGAAGATGCGTCTTCCTTGTGTGTGTTGAGTTAGAGTGCACTTAGTTGTAAGTTACTGCTAAGTAAGAGTAGAGTAAAAGCTAAGAATAAGACTAAGGCTAGGAGTAGTATAAGGGCTAAGACTAAGACGTGTTAATTTTGTTTTGAATGTTGTGTGTGTATGCCTGTATAGTGCTTAATTAATTCCTTTGTTGTTTCCTGTTGATGATCGGGACGATCAGTCTTCGTGGAGGGGAGAAATGTCACGTTCCGTCTGTTCTCTAATACTTTTGTTCTTTAGTTGAGCGCTAGATGACTTCGCGGCGACCTGACTTTCCTCTTTAACCCTTTTTCCCCTAGCAGATTCTGTCTACTTGTTGCGTCGGTCGGTCGCATCTGTTCTCTCGTCCGAGTTTGCTCTTTTTGTCTGTATGTAATTTATGTGTTAGCGTGTGAGAGTGCGTGTGTGTAAGTTGGTTGTAGACCCATTAGGGGCATCATAGGCGTAGTGTTAGAGTAGATAAGTGTAGAGCCGATGGTGAAAACCAACGCCTTGTCCTGTGCCGTGTCGATTGGCCAGCATTGCGGTGCCTTTTACAAGTGGTTTCTCAACAACGAGTGTGCTAATTTGATTGCCCGTGACAATATCATGAGTTTTTACTTCTATATGTAAACAGGATCAAATATACTTGTATTCAATGTGAATACACTGTGATATTATGACTTTATACTTCTACATGTAAACTGCATCAAATATACTTGTATTCAATGTGAATACACTTTGATACCATGAGTTTTTACTTATATATTTATACAGGATCAAATATACTTGTATTTAATGTGAATACACTGCTATTCCATGAGTTTTTACTTCTATATGTAAACCGGATCAACTATACTTGTATTCAATGTGAATTCACTGTGATACCACGAGTTCATACTTCTACATGTAAACAGCATCAAATATACTTGTATTCAATGTAAATACACTGTGATATTATGAGTTTATACTTCTACATGTAAACAGCATAAAATATACTTGTATTCAATGTGAATACACTGTTATACCATGAGTTTTTACTTCTATATGTAAACAGGATCAAATATACTTGTATTCAATGTGAATTCACTGCTTTACCATGAGTTTTTACTTATATATCTAAACAGCATCAAATATACTTGTATTCAATGTAAAATACACTGTCATATTATGAATTTATACTTCTACATGTAAACTGCATCAAATATACTTGTATTCAATGTGAATACACTTCGATACCAAGAGTTTTTACTTCTATATGTAAAAAGGATCAAATATACTTGTATTCAATGTGAATACACTGTGATACCATGAGTTTTTAGTTATATATTGATACAGGATCAAATAAACTTGTATTGAATGTGAATACACTGTGATATTATGAGTTTATACTTCTACATGTAAACAGCATAAAATATACTTGTATTCAATGTGAATACACTGTGATACCATGAGTTTTTACTTCTATATGTAAACAGAATCAAATATACTTGTATTCAATGTGCATACACTGTGATATTATTAGTTTATACTTCTACATAAAAACAGCCTAAAATATACTTGTATTCAATGTGAATACACTGTTTTACCATGAGTTTTTACTTCCATAAGTAAACAACATCAAATATACTTGTATTCAATGTGAATACACTGTCATACCATGAGTTTATACTTCTACATGTAAACAGAATCAAATATACTTGTATTCAATGTGCATACACTGTGATATTATGAGTTTATACTTCTACATGTAAACAGTATCAAATATACTTGTATTCAATGTGAATCCACTGTGATATCATGAGTTTTTATTTCTATATGTAAACAGGATCAAATATACTTGTATTCAATGTGAATACACTGTGATACCATGAGTTTATACTTCTACATGTAAACATAATCAAATATACTTGTATTCAATGTGAATACGCTGTCATACCATGAGTTTTTACATCTATATGTAAACAGCATCAAATATACTTGTATTCAATGTTAATACACTGTTATATAATAAATTTTTACTTCTATATATAAACAGGATCAAATATACTTGTATTAAATGTGAATACACTGTGATATTATGAGTTTATACTTCTACATACCAACAGCATCAAATATACTTGTATACAATGTGAATACACAGTGACACCATGAGTTTTTAATTTTATATGTATACAGGATCAAATATACTTGTATTCAATGTGAATACACTGTGATACCATGAGTTCATACTTCTACATGTAAACAGCATCAAATATACTTGTATTCAATGTGAATACACTGTGATATTATGAGTTTATACTTCTATATGTAAACAGCATAAAATATACTTGTATTCAATGTGAATACACTGTTATACAATGAGTTTTTACTTCTATATGTAAACAGGATCAAATGTACTTGTACACTGTCATATTATGAGTATATACTTCTACATGTAAACAGCAATAAATATACTTGTATTCAATGTGAATACACTGTTTTACCATGAGTTATTACTTCCATAAGTAAACAACATCAAATATACTTGTATTCAATGTGAATACACTGTCATACCATGAGTTTTTACTTCCATAAGTAAACAACATCAAATATAATTGTATTCAATGTGAATACACTGTCATACCATGAGTTTATACTTCTACATGTAAACAGAATCGAATATACTTGTATTCAATGTGCATACACTGTGATATTATGAGTTTATACTTCTACAAGTAAACAGCATGAAATATACTTGTATTCAATGTGAATACACTGTAAACACCATGAGTTTTTACTTCTATACGTAAAAAGCATCAAATATACTTGTATTCAATGTGAATACACTGTGATATTATGAGTTTATACTTCTAAATGTAAACAGCATCAAATATACTTGTATTCAATGTGAATACACTGTTATACCATAAGTTTTTACTTCTATATGTAAACAGAATCAAATATACTTGTATTCAATGTGAATACACTGTCATATTATGAGTTTTTATTTCTATATGTTAACAGGATCAAATATACTTGTATTCAATGTGAAAACACTGTGATATTATGAGTTTTTACTTCTATATGTAAACAGCATCAAATATACTTGTATTCAATGTGAATAAACTTTGATACACCGAGTTTTTATTTCTATATGTAAACAGAATCAAATATAGTTGTATTCAATGTGAATACACTATGATATTATAAGTTTATACTTCTACATGTAAACAGCATCAAATATACTTGTATTCAATGTGAATACACTGTGATATTATGAGTTTTTACTTCTAAGGGTAAACTGCATCAAATATACTTGTATTCAATGTGAATACACTGTGATATTATGAGTTTTTACTTCTAAGGGTAAACTGCATCAAATATACTTGTACTCAATGTGAATACACTGGGATACCATGAGTTTTTACTTCTATATGTAAACAGGATCAAATGTACTTGTATTCAATATGAATACACTGTGATATTATGAGTTTATACTTCTACATATAAACTCTATCAAATATACTTGTATTCAATGTGAATACACTATGATATTATGAGTTTTTACTTCTACATGTAAACAGAATCAAATATACTTGTATTCAATGTGAATACACTGTGATACCATGAGTTTTTACTTCTATATGTAAGCTGCATCAAATATACTCGTATTCAATGTGAATACACTGTGATACCACGAGCTTTTACTTCTATATGTAAACAGAATCAAATATAGTTGTATTCAATGTGAATACACTATGATATTATGAGTTTATACTTCTACATGTAAACAGCATCAAATATTCTTGTATTCAATGTGAATACACTGTGATACCATGAGTTTTTACTTCTATCTGTAAACAGGATCAAATATACTTGTATTCAATGTGAATACACTGTGATATTATGAGTTTATACTTCTAAATATAAACTCCATCAAATATACTTGTATTCAATGTGAATACACCGTGATATTATGAGTTTTTACTTCTACATGTAAACAGAATCAAATATAGTTGTATTCAATGTTAATACACTGTGATACCATGAGTTTTTACTTCTATATGTAAGCTGCATCAAATATACTTGTTTTCAATGTGAATACCCTGTGATACCACGAGCTTTTACTTCTATATGTAAACAGCATCAAATATACTTGTATTCAATGTGAAAAACTCTGTGATACCATGAGTTTTTTCTTCTACATGTAAACAGGATCAAATATACTTGTATTCAATGTAAATACACTGTGATATTATGAGTTTATACTTCTACATAAAAACAAAATCAAATATACTTGAATTCAATATGAATACCCTGTTATACCATGAGTTTTTACTTCTATATGTAAACATCATCAAATATACTTGTATTCAATGTGAATACACTGATATATTATGAGTTTATACTTCTAAGGGTAAACTGCATCAAATATACTTGTATTCAATGTGAATACACTGTGATACCACGAGTTTTTACTTCTATATGTAAACAGCATCAAATATACTTGTATTCAATGTTAATGCACTGTTATATAATAAATTTTTACTTCTATATATAAACAGGATCAAATATACTTGTATTAAATGTGAATACACTGTGATATTATGAGTTTATACTTCTACATACCAACAGCATCAAATATACTTGTATACAATGTGAATACACAGTGACACCATGAGTTTTTAATTTTATATGTATACAGGATCAAATATACTTGTATTCAATGTGAATACACTGTGATATTATGAGTTTATACTTCTATATGTAAACAGCATAAAATATACTTGTATTCAATGTGAATACACTGTTATACAATGAGTTTTTACTTCTATATGTAAACAGGATCAAATGTACTTGTACACTGTCATATTATGAGTATATACTTCTACATGTAAACAGCAATAAATATACTTGTATTCAATGTGAATACACTGTTTTACCATGAGTTATTACTTCCATAAGTAAACAACATCAAATATACTTGTATTCAATGTGAATACACTGTCATACCATGAGTTTTTACTTCCATAAGTAAACAACATCAAATATAATTGTATTCAATGTGAATACACTGTCATACCATGAGTTTATACTTCTACTTGTAAACAGAATCAAATATACTTGTATTCAATGTGCATACACTGTGATATTATGAGTTTATACTTCTACAAGTAAACAGCATGAAATATACTTGTATTCAATGTGAATACACTGTAAACACCATGAGTTTTTACTTCTATATGTAAAAAGCATCAAATATACTTGTATTCAATGTGAATACACTGTGATATTATGAGTTTATACTTCTAAATGTAAACAGCATCAAATATACTTGTATTGAATGTGATTACACTGTTATAATATAAGTTTTTACTTCTATATGTAAACAGAATCAAATATACTTGTATTCAATGTGAATACACTGTCATATTATGAGTTTTTATTTCTATATGTTAACAGGATCAAATATACTTGTATTCAATGTGAAAACACTGTGATATTATGAGTTTTTACTTCTATATGTAAACAGCATCAAATATACTTGTATTCAATGTAAATAAACTTTGATACACCGAGTCTTTACTTCTATATGTAAACAGAATCAAATATAGTTGTATTCAATGTGAATACACTATGATATTATAAGTTTATACTTCTACATGTAAACAGCATCAAATATACTTGTATTCAATGTGAATACACTGTGATATTATGAGTTTTTACTTCTAAGGGTAAACTGCATCAAATATACTTGTATTCAATGTGAATACACTGTGATATTATGAGTTTTTACTTCTAAGGGTAAACTGTCATCAAATATACTTGTACTCAATGTGAATACACTGGGATACCATGAGTTTTTACTTCTATATGTAAACAGGATCAAATGTACTTGTATTCAATGTGAATACACTGTGATATTATGAGTTTATACTTCTACATATAAACTCTATCAAATATACTTGTATTCAATGTGAATACACTGTGATATTATGAGTTTTTACTTCTACATGTAAACAGAATCAAATATACTTGTATTCAATGTGAATACACTGTGATACCATGAGTTTTTACTTCAGTATGTAAGCTGCATCAAATATACTCGTATTCAATGTGAATACACTGTGATACCACGAGCTTTTACTTCTATATGTAAACAGAATCAAATATAGTTGTATTCAATGTGAATACACTATGATATTATGAGTTTATACTTCTACATGTAAACAGCATCAAATATTCTTGTATTCAATGTGAATACACTGTGATACCATGAGTTTTTACTTCTATATGTAAACAGGATCAAATATACTTGTATTCAATGTGAATACACTGTGATATTATGAGTTTATACTTCTAAATATAAACTCCATCAAATATACTTGTATTCAATGTGAATACACCGTGATATTATGAGTTTTTACTTCTACATGTAAACAGAATCAAATATACTTGTATTCAATGTGAATACACTGTGATACCATGAGTTTTTACTTCTATATGTAAGCTGCATCAAATATACTTGTATTCAATGTGAATACCCTGTAATACCACGAGCTTTTACTTCTATATGTAAACAGCATCAAATATACTTGTATTCAATGTGAATACACTGTGATACCATGAGTTTTTTCTTCTACATGTAAACAGGATCAAATATACTTGTATTCAATGTAAATACACTGTGATATTATGAGTTTATACTTCTAAGGGTAAACTGCATCAAATATACTTGTATTCAATGTGAATACACTGATATATTATGAGTTTATACTTCTAAGGGTAAACTGCATCAAATATACTTGTATTCAATGTGAATACACTGTGATACCATGAGTTTTTACTTCTATATGTAAACAGGATCAAATATACTTGTATTCAATGTGAATACACTGTGATATTATGAGTTTATACTTCTACATATAAACTCCATCAAATATAATTGTATTTAATGTGAATACACTGTGATATTATGAGTTTTTACTTCTACATGTAAACAGAATCAAATATACTTGTATTCAATGTGAATAGACTGTGATACCATGAGTTTTTACTTCTATATGTAAGCTGCATCAAATATACTCGTATTCAATGTGAATACACTGTGATACCACGGGCTTTTACTTCTATATGTAAACAGCATCAAATATACTTGTAATCAATGTGAATACACTGTGACACCATGAGTTTTTACTTCTACATGTAAACAGGATTAAATATACTTGTATTCAATGTGAATACACTGTGATAATATAAGTTTATACTTCTACGTGTAAACAGCATCAAATTTACTTGTATTCAATGTGAATACACTGTGATAACATGAGTTTATACTTCTACATGTAAACAGCATCAAATATACTTGTATTCAATGTGAATACACCGTTATATTATGAGTTTATACTTCTACATGTAAACAGCATCAAATATACTTGTATTCAATGTGAATACACTGTTATACCATAATTTTTTACTTCTATATGTAAACAGCATCAAAAATACTTGTATTCAATGTGAATACACTGTGATATTATGAGTTTTTAATTCTATATGTAAAAAGTATCAAATATACTTGTATTCAATGTGAATACACTGTTATATTATGAGTTTATACTTCTACATGTAAACAGCATCAAATATACTTGTATTCAATGTGAATACACTGTCATATTATGAGTTTTTACTTCCATATGTTAACAGGATCAAATATACTTGTATTCAATGTAAATACACTGTGATATTATGAGTTTTTACTTCTATATGTAAAAAGCATCAAATATACTTGTATTCAATGTGAATACACTGTGATATTATGAGTTTATACTTCTAAGGGTAAACTGCATCAAATATACTTGTATTCAATGTGAATACACTGTGATACCATGAGTTTTTACTTCTATATGTAAACAGGATCAAATATACTTGTATTCAATGTGAATACACTGTGATATTATGAGTTTATACTTCTACATATAAACTCCATCAAATATACTTGTATTTAATGTGAATACACTGTGATATTATGAGTTTTTACTTCTACATGTAAACAGAATCAAATATACTTGTATTCAATGTGAATACACTGTGATACCATGAGTTTTTACTTCTATATGTAAGCTGCATCAAATATACTCGTATTCAATGTGAATACACTGTGATACCACGAGCTTTTACTTCTATATGTAAACAGCATCAAATATACTTGTAATCAATGTGAATACACTGTGACACCATGAGTTTTTACTTCTACATGTAAACAGGATTAAATATACTTGTATTCAATGTAAATACACTTTGATATTATGAGTTTATACTTCTACATAAAAATAAAATCAAATGTACTTGAATTCAATATGAATAAACTGCTATACCATGAGTTTTTACTTCTATATGTAAACATCATCAAATATCCTTGTATTCAATGTGAATACACTGATATATTATGAGTTTATATTTCTACATGTAAACTGCATCAAATATACTTGTATTCAATGTGAATACACTGATATATTATGAGTTTATATTTCTACATGTAAACTGCATCAAATATACTTGTATTCAATGTGAATACACTGTGATATTATCAGTTTATACTTCTACATGTAAACAGAATCAAATATACTTGTATTCAATGTGAATACACTGTGATACCATGAGTTTTTACTTCTATATGTAAACAGGATCAAATATACTTGTATTCAATGTGAATACACTGTGATATTATGAGTTTATACTTCTACATATAAACAGCATCAAATATACTTGTATTCAATGTGAATATACTGTGATACCATGAGTTTTTACTTCTATATGTAAAAAACATCAAATATACTTGTATTCCATGTGAATACACTGTGATTTTATGAGTTTATACTTCTACATGTAAGCAGCATCAAACTTGTATTCAATGTGAATACACTGTAAAAAGCATAAGATTTTACTTCTAGATGTAAACCACATCAAATTATACTTGTATTCAATGTGAATACACCGTTATATTATGAGTTTATACTTCTACATGTAAACAGAATCAAATATACTTGTATTCAATGTTAATAAACTGTGATACTATGAGTTTTTACTTCCATATATAAACAGGATCAAATATACTTGTATTCAATGTGCATACAATATGATATTATAAGTTTATACTTCTACATGTTAATTGCATCAAAGATACTTGTATTCAATGTGAATACACTGTCATATTATGAGTTTTTACTTCTATATGTTAACAGGATCAAATATACTTGTATTCAATGTGAATATACTGTGATACCATGAGTTTTTACTTCTGTATGTAAACAGGATCAAATATACTTGTATTCAATGTGCATACACTGTGATATTATAAGTTTATACTTTGACATGTAAACAGCATCAAATATACTTGTATTCAATGTGAATACAATGTGATACCATGAGTTTTTACTTCTATATGTAAACAGGATCAAATATACTTGTATTCAATGTGAATACACTGTGATATTATGAGTTTATACTTCTACATATAAACAGCAACAAATATACTTGTATTCAATGTGAATATACTGTGATACCATGAGTTTTTACTTCTAAATGTAAAAAACATCAAATATACTTGTATTGAATGTGAATACACTGTGATATTATGAATTTTTACTTCTACATGTAAGCAGCATCAAACTTGTATTCAATGTCAATACACTGTAAAAAGCATAAGATTTTTCTTCTAGATGTAAACAACATCAAATATACTTGTATGTAATGTGAATACACCGTTATATTATGAGTTTATACTTCTACATGTAAACAGCATCAAATATACTTGTATTCAATGTTAATAAACTGTGATACTATGAGTTTTTACTTCCATATATAAACAGGATCAAATATACTTGTATTCAATGTGCATACACTGTGACATTATAAGTTTATACTTCTACATGTTAATTGCATCAAAGATACTTGTATTCAATGTGAATACACTGTCATATTATGAGTTTTTACTTCTATATGTTAACAGGATCAAATATACTTGTATTCAATGTGAATATACTGTGATACCATGAGTTTTTACTTCTGTATGTAAACAGGATCAAATATACTTGTATTCAATGTGCATACTGTGAAGCTTGACTCTCCGGGTGAGAGTGAGCTTCCAGAATAAGACGAGATAGAGAGGGGAATTTTAGGTAGACTTACAGTGTGCGCATAGTGACAACTATTGGCGGTAGAGTAGAACGCGGCGGGTCGGGGCACAAAACAGTTTATTCAACACAACACTTACACTTACAAAATTAAGAGAACTTGTCGAGTTGAGCACTAGAAAAAGACTGAATTCGTTAGGGTTTTAGAGGGACATTTTATACGGGAGGACAAGGTCAGTTTAATTCAACATACGGGGAAAGGTAGAGAATATTTTAGTGTAAATTTAACACTAAAGTGTAAAAAGGTACCGGGTAAGGGTTTTCGGGTTAGGGTTCTCCGTGGGAACCAAGGTCGCACATCGGAGGTGTGAAATCGGCGGTGGTAAAAAGGTTCGCGGCTGGCCGTTCCTTACATACCTTACGGCCGTGAAAGATTGCGTCCCACAATCATGTTGCAGGGTTTAGGGGAAGAGTGGATTCACTGTCGAACGAGTGGTACCCTGAAGTTTCGCTCGGGGAATCGGATATATTGATCATAGTTAACAGTTCCTTCTTCAGCATGCGACACATGTATACACGAAAAAACTTTTTTGACTATCTTCTTGGCGGGCGTATTGACGACCATGGCCGTAGCCCTATGCGTCTTTCTGGTCTGGCTGGCTGTGCCAACTCTTCGTCGCCCTGGTCTCGCGGCGTGAATCCGAAAAATGGGTTTGAGATGTTCATTTCATTTTCATCTGTCGGGAGGTCTAGGGAAAACGCCTCCAGAGGGTAAGAGGACTCGGCTATGTCGTCTTCTACCGGTGTGAGCTCTTCTTCCTCTTCCTCTTCGATTACTGGTCTTGAGGGATTTAGCCGGAGGTCTTCAAAGTCGGGACAGGGGTCGTCCCTCCAGATCATAGCTTCTAGCAATGGTTTGATTCGGTTGGTGTGAACTAGCTGCGGGGCCGTACCTGGTGTTGCCTGTATCTCCACTGTGTGGTTTGGGTTAATTTTGGTCACTCGGTACGGGCCTTGGTATCTGGGATTTAGTTTACGGCTGGTCCCGGGTTTAACGGTTCGTACGTCGAGGAGTACTTTATCCCCTATTTGGTATTCGAACGTTTTAGCTCGTTTGTTGTATTGTTCCTTTTGCTGGGTTCTTGCTTTCTCTAGATTTTCCTTTACGAGGTCAAAAGCCTTAAGGAGGCGTTTCATCGTTTGGCTCTTGTAGTCTTGCGGTGTAATAGGATCGGAGGAGGTTGGCTGCAACCATCGGTCGATAGGCATGACTGCATCCCGTCCATGATTCAGGAAATACGGTGTTTCGTGCGTCGAAGAGTTGATTGAATGACGATAAGCGAATGCTACGTGTCCCAACATGTCTTCCCAGTCTTCGTATCCTTCGGAGATGTATTTTCTTAGCATTTCTACGACGGTTTTATTGAAACGTTCGGTTAATCCATTGGTTTGTGGATGATACGCGGTGGTGGTGCAGTGTTTGATGCGGAGAGCCTTGCAAAGTTCGTTGAATAGCTCCGATGTAAAATTCGTGCCACGGTCTGAGATGATTACCCGAGGAGGGCCATGGTAGTTTATGACTTTGTCCACTAGGGCCTTACATGTTGTTACTGCGGTTTGGTCTGGAAGCGCCACGACCTGCACCCATTTGGTAAAGTAATCTGTTATCACAAGTAAGTGGTTATTTCCTTCGAAGGATGTAGGGTTAATAGGGCCCAAGAAATCTAGTCCTAATGTTTCGAATGGGGCTTGGGCGGGTTGGAGCGAATGTAGAAGCGCTCTGTTGTCTGATCGTCGTTGTCGAGCGCACGTTTCACATTTCTGGCAGTATTCTTTAACGTCTTCGAGCATGCTTGGCCAATAATACTTATCACGTAACCTCTGGCAGGTTCTTCGGTAAGCGAGGTGGCCAGAAAGCGGTGAGTCGTGATATTCTTCCATTAGCGCCTGTCGTAAGGATGCTGGTACCACCACTTGTTGCTGCACAAATTGTCGCCTCTTCTCGGAGTGAGGCGTGTACAACCTGCATAATACGCCATCCTCGACGGTAAATAGTTCGATTTCTCTTGCCCACGTTGGCATTTGTCGTCGATCTTCTTCCCATAAAAGACCATTTTCTAGGTACGCCTGGATGTCTTGGCATAAGGGGTCGTTCCTCTGTTCTTGTGTTATACTATCGGCGTCTTTGGGCTGCACTTGCACGGCTGCCACTGGTATCCGTGATAGGAAGTCGGCGTTTTCGTTTACCCGTCCTGGCCGATATCGTACCGTGTATTTTAGGTTACCGAGCATTATCGACCATCTGCCTAGTCTCCCTGTTTCGTCCTTGAAGATCTGAAGCCATTGAAGTGGCCGGTGATCGCTTACTATCACGAAGGGCTCGTCTTGTAGGTAATATTTGAAAGGTTTTATCCCGAATATCAGGGCTGCTGCTTCTTTTTCTACCGTTGAGTACTTTCTTTCACTGTCGTTAAGATGTGTGCTGGCATACGCAATTGGCTTGTCTTTCCCGTCGATTTCTTGAGATAGGACGGCACCGAGTCCGTGATCGCTTGCGTCCGTGAAGATTATGAATTCTTTACCAAAATCCGGGTATGACAGCACTGGTTCTGTTATCAGGCTCTTCCCGAGGGCTTCAAAGGCTTTTTCCTCCTCCAATCCCCATTTGATCTCATCTTTGGGTTGCCCTTTTGACTGCACTAGCAGGGGGTGTGCAATGGTTGAAAATTTTTCGATGAACCGACGGTAGTATGAGGCTAGTCCTAGAAATGATTGAAGTTCTCTCACGGTGCATGGGCGTTTGTAATTGGCTATTGCTTCAATTTTTGTTGGGTCGGGGGCTACTCCTTCGGCTGATATGATGTGGCCAAGGTAATTTACCTTCTCTTGCAAGAATTTGCATTTGGATAACTTGAGTTTTAGGTTAGCTCTCTCCAATAGTCCAAAAATTTCTCGCAGGTGCAGGACGTGTTCTTCGATGGTCTTGGAAAATACTATAATGTCGTCTAAGTAAACGAGGCAACTTTTACCGAGGACGCTTGTTAACACAAAATTCATTAAACGTTGAAATATTCCTGGGGCGTTTGTTAGCCCGAATGCTAATCTATTCCATTCGTACAAATTATTGTCCACAATAAAAGCAGTTTTTTCTTTGGATTGCTCATCCATCTCTATTTGCCAGTACCCTGAAGCGAGATCTAAGGTGGAGAATAGTTTCTGTCCTTGCAGGAGGTCCAATACGTCGTTGATTCTTGGCAGCGGAAATGAGTCTTTTTTCGTGATGGAATTTAGTTTCCTGTAGTCGATGCACAGTCTTTCTTCTCCCGATTTTTTCCGTACCAAAACAATGGGCGATGCCCAAGGAGAGACAGATGGTCGTATAATCTTGTGTCTGAGTAGTTCTTGGATGATTTCCTCCGCGACTTCTTTTTGTCGTGGGGAGTTCCGATAGGGCCGTGAGCGGATAGGTCCTTTGCCTTGCGTGTCGATCGTGTGCTTGACTAGTCCTGTCTTTCCGAGATCTTCTGTTTTGAAAGCAAACAGATGGGCATGATTTTCGAGGAGCTCTTGTAGGGCTTGTTTTTCTTTGCTCGGAATTTCTGCCAGGGCTTCGTCGAAGACGTTGGGGTCAGTCGGCGTGTTTTGGTAGGAGCAGGAGGCAACTGTGTGCTGTGTTTTTTCTTCGGTGAAGACTACTGTACCTAATACTCGAAAGGCTGGTATCGTGATTTGTTTGTCGGTCTCGTTGATGATGACGATGCGAAATAATCCATTCCCTTGTTTCTTTGAAACGAAGGGGTCAAGGCGGACTCCCTTCGGGAGTTCTGGAGCTGGTATAAATGAACAGGCGATGTTCGGGGGTAGCTTTTCGCCCCCCCCGTTCGCTCTCCACCACTTGGGCTGTGTATGGAGGAATAGTGATTTTGCGCGGAGTTATCATAACGGGCTCATGAGTAGGTTGATCCGATTTTCTCATCCGATAAATCGTTTTCCCACTGCCGTTGAAGATGAACTTGTGACCGTAGAGTGCGTCTAAACCTAGTACGCAGTTATCGGTAATATCGTCCACTACGATGAACGATTGAACTAGGAGATCGGGACTTTCTTCGTCCACTAGCTGAAATTGAAGGGTTACTGCACCCAGGGTTTTTAAGCGCCTGTTATTTATATGAAATAGCTCTACCGCTACTTCTGGCAAAAAATTCACTACGTTTCCACCGAGTGCCGAGTATAAATTGTTGTTTAGTAAGCTTCGTCCTGCACCACTGTCGAAAAGGGCTTCGAATGTTACTTCCCCTGCTTTTAGTGTTATTCTTGGAGGTCTGACTTTATTTTGCACACTTCTTACGTATTGGCGGGGCTTAGGATCGTTTTCACCGTTTGGCCCGACATGTCTATCGGTGGTTACTCGTTTAACTGTCCGGTTGCGGTGTTATTTGTTGGAGGGTTGTTTGCAGTAGGTGGTGGGTATTGCGGCGTTTGTTGCTGCTGAGGTCTTGGGGGCTGATTATAATAGTCCCTCGGCGGTGGATTGTTTGGAGGTTGCTGCCCTGCTGGTGGGTGGTTTCCGGGGGCGCGACAGGAATTGCGGTTGTGTCCCCTACGTCCGCATATTTCGCACACTAGTCTCATCTGGTATTGCCTCGCTGCACAGTTATTGGTGTCGTGTCCGTACATGTTGTGGTATGTACAGAATTTATCGGACGTGTCGTATTGCCCATTTCTCGGCTCCCTTCGCTCTTGTTTCCTCTTTTCGGCGTTCTTGGCGAGTTCCGATCTAATTACTTCCCTCTTGAGGTCGGAGATGTCCTTTGCTTCGTCTTCTTTCCTTGCTAGGGGTCCTGTTGCGTCTCCTGTGCCTGGGTTTTCTCTTGAATTTCTGATTTCCAGAGCTGAATCGTGTCGTTCTGCTGTCTCGATCATCTGGTCGAATGAGGGGAAATCCTTGCAGAATAGTCGATCGTGAAGTTGGGGGGCTAGTCCGTTCATGAATTTATCCCTGCTCAACTGTTCAATTACTTCGTGGCTTACGTTCGGGTAGCCTCCTCTTGCAAGTTTCTGGATTCGGTGTGCGAAGTTCCTGATTGATTCTCCAGGTTCCCTTTTGCAGCTGTTGAACGAGGTTCGGTATTTGTGTTCCATGTTTTTTCCCATAAATCTTTCTTTGAGCACTCGCTTGAGGGTTTCATAGCAGGTTGCTTCGACTGGGTGATCGAGTTGGTACTGTTCCAAGAAGTCTCCTGCTGGACCCACTAGTTTGGATCGGAGATATTTAATTTTTTTTGATTCTTCGAAATCGCCAATGTCCAAGGTATTTTCGAAATGCCTTAGCCAAGAGTTGAAGTCGGCGTTGTTTCCTGGTGTGGAGAATACGCTAATTTGTGTCAGCAGCCGGGTTGCTTGTATATCTAGTTCGCTGATTGTTGATTGGTGGTGTCCGTAGTGGGGCTGTGGTTGGTGCGTGTTTGAGGTCATGTAGCTTGGTTGAGGGGCTATTGTTGATGTCGTCGTTCGGTAGTTCTGCCAGGGAGGGGCGATAGCACTGCTCATCGGATTTTGCCACAAGGTGGGGTTCGGTGTAGACGTATACTGGGGAGGGTTGGATGCTCGGGTTGTGTTGTTTCCTACCAGGGTGGCTACGAAATTTGCGGCTTCGTCAGTTGACCAGTTATTTCTGGTTAAAGCTCGGAATACCGCTACCAAGTCGTCTTCGGGAATGCTTGAGTTAGTACTGGCTTGAGGGCGCGGGTTATAGTTCATTGTGTTTGTGGTGTTCTGTCTTGTTGTCGTTGATAATTGAGGGGTGAATGATACTCTCTTTGGAACCGGAGGTGGGAGGTTTTCTGCGTTTCTTGGCGTTTCCCTATGTGTTGCTACTTTAGAAGATCTTAAATCTCTGTCTGCTAGTCTGCTTGTTGTCTTGCTTCTTGCCCCGGTTTCTTGGTCCTGGGTTGTTAAAAAGGGGTTTCCTCTACTAGTTACACGGATCGGGTGTGGTGTGAGGACGGAGTACGGTATGTCTGCCTTAAAACTGGTTAGTTCCAGGTCAGGGTTTTGTCGGGAAGCCAGTGTGGTCGATTCCGTCTGACCTGCGGTTACTGGTGAAGGGTTTGGGTAGAGAGCTTCTGGTATCGGAGTTAGGTATGTTCTGAGGTTCAAAAATCGGAAAAGTTCCTTTGGTGTATAAAAATGCTCGCCGTACTGCTGTATCACTGCTCGGTATGATTTTCTGATTTGTTCGTAAGACAGTTCAGGTTGGCAATTAAGTTCCCTCAAAAATAGTAGTTCGTGTAAGATCTCTTCTTCTGGTACGTCTTCAAGTTGTAAATCGGCGTATTGTTTGTTAAAGCTTGGGGTGCCTGTTGTGTCTGTTTTTAGTGTTGTAAGGTTCTCGTTGAAAAAAAGTTGTGTGGCTTCGTTTTCTATTCCCTGCTGACCAAGATCTTCTGCGATAAGTGCTTGAGCCTGTCTTAGAATTTCTAAAGGGGGTGTTCCGTATTGATCGCTCTCTAGGTGCGTTGTTTCTTCTTCCCTAATTCTACCCCACTGAGCGACAAGGTTGTGTTCTTCTACTTCGTTGTCAGTTAGTAGGTTGATATTGCTAGGGGATTCGTTATCTGGGGCGATTTGTGGCTGTATCTGAGAATAGACTATTTCGCTTGTAGGGCCCTGATTTTTTCTGGCTACTTTATTTTTGGTTGTGAATCCTGTAACTATTTTCCCAGCGCTTCGAAATACTTTTGTAAAATTATCCATTTACTTTTTTTTTAGGCGAATACGTTCTAATTTCCTTTAGCAGTGGCGCTTTTTGGTAAAAAATCAATAGATATTTGGTAATGTGGAAAAAAATTAAAGGTGGCGCTGTCTGAGGTACCGGAAAGATATAGGAAAATTCAAGTCTCTAACGGGGGTTCGGGGTTCGAATTTCACTGTCACCAATGTGAAGCTTGACTCTCCGGGTGAGAGTGAGCTTCCAGAATAAGACGAGATAGAGAGGGGAATTTTAGGTAGACTTACAGTGTGCGCATAGTGACAACTATTGGCGGTAGAGTAGAACGCGGCGGGTCGGGGCACAAAACAGTTTATTCAACACAACACTTACACTTACAAAATTAAGAGAACTTGTCGAGTTGAGCACTAGAAAAAGACTGAATTCGTTAGGGTTTTAGAGGGACATTTTATACGGGAGGACAAGGTCAGTTTAATTCAACATACGGGGAAAGGTAGAGAATATTTTAGTGTAAATTTAACACTAAAGTGTAAAAAGGTACCGGGTAAGGGTTTTCGGGTTAGGGTTCTCCGTGGGAACCAAGGTCGCACATCGGAGGTGTGAAATCGGCGGTGGTAAAAAGGTTCGCGACTGGCCGTTCCTTACAATACACTGTGATATTATAAGTTTATACTTTGACATGTAAACAGCATCAAATATACTTGTATTCAATGTGAATACACTGTGATACCATGAGTTTTTACTTCCATATGTAAACAGGATCAAATATACTTGTATTCAATGTGAATACACTGTGATATTATGAGTTTATACTTCTACATATAAACAGCATCAAATATACTTGTATTCAATGTGAATACACTGTGATATTATGAGTTTATACTTCTACATGTAAGCAGCATCAAATATTCTTGTATTCAATGTGAATACACTGTAAAAAGCATAAGATTTTACTTCGAGATGTAAACAACATCAAATATAATTGTATTCAATGTGAATACACCGTTTTATTATGAGTTTATACTTCAACATGTAAACAGCATCAAATATACTTGTATTCAATGTTAATAAACTGTGATACTATGAGTTTTTACTTCCATATATAAACAGGATCAAATATACTTGTATTCAATGTGCATACCCTTTGATATTATAAGTTTATAGTTCTACATGTTAACTGCATCAAAGATACTTGTATTCAATGTGAATAAACTGTCATATTATGAGTTTTTACTTCTATATGTTAACAGGATCAAATATACTTGTATTGAATGTGAATACACTGTGATATTATGAGTTTTTACTTCTATATGTAAAAAGTATCAAATATACTTGTTTTCAATGTGAATACACTGCGATATTATGAGTTTGTACTTCTACATGTAAACAACCTCAAATATACTTGTATTCAATGTGAATGCACTGTTATACAATGAGCTTTTACTTCTATATGTAAACAGCATCAAATATACTTGTATTCAATGTGAATACACTGTGATACCATGTGTTTTTTCTTCTATATGTAAACAGGATCAAATTTACTTGTATTCAATGTGAATACACTGTTATATTAAGAGTTTATTCTTCTACATGTAAACAGCATCAAATATACTTGCATTCAATGTGAATACACCATTATATTATGAGTTTATACTTCTACATGTAAACAGCAAAAAATATACTTGTATTCAATGTTAATACACTGTGATACTACGAGTTTTTACCTCTATATGTAAACAGGATCAAATATACTTGTATTCAATGTGCATACACTGTGATATTATAAGTTTATACTTCTACTTGTAAACAGAATCAAACATACTTGTATTCAATGTGAATATACTGTCATATTATGAGTTTTTATTTCTAGATGTAAACAGCATCAAATATACTTGTATTCAATGTGAATACACAGTTATACCAGAAGTTTTTACTTTTAAATGTAAAAAGCATCAAATATACTTGTATTCAATGTGAATACACTGTGATACCATGAGTTTTTACTTCTATATTTATACTGCATCAAATATACTTGTATTCAATGTGAATACACTGTGATACCATGAGTTTTTACTTCTATATGTAAACAGGATCAAATATACTTGTATTCAATGTGAATACACTGTGATACCATAAGTTATTACTTCTATATGTAAACAGAATCAAATATACTTGTATTCAATGTGAAAACACTCTGATATTATGAGTTTATACTTCTACATGTAAACAGCATCAAATATACTTGTATTCAATGTGAATACACTGTGATACCATGAGTTTTTACTTCTATATGTAAACAGGATCAAATATTCTTGTATTCAATGTGCATACACTGTGATATTATAAGTTTATACTTCTACATGTAAACAGCATCAAATATACTTGTATTCAATGTGAATACACAGTTATACCAGAAGTTTTTACTTTTATATGTAAAAAGCATCAAATATACTTGTATTCAATGTGAATACACTGTGATACCATGAGTTTTTACTTCTATATTTATACTGCATCAAATATACTTGTATTCAATGTGAATACACTGTGATACCATGAGTTTTTACTTCTATATGTAAACAGGATCAAATATACTTGTATTCAATGTGAATACACTGTGATATTATGAGTTTATACTTCTACATGTAAGCAGCATCAAATATACTTGTATTCAATGGGAATACACTGTAAACAGCATGAGATTTTACTTCTAGATGTAAACAGCATCAAATATACTTGTATTCAATGTGAATACACTGTGATAACATAAGTTTATACTTCTACATGTAAACAGAATCAAATATACTTGTATTCAATGTGAATACACCGTTATATTATGAGTTTATACTTCTACATGTAAACATCATTAATTATTCTTGTGTTCAATGTTAATACACTGTGATACCATGAGTTTTTGCTTCTATATGTAAACAGCATCAAATATACTTACATTCAATGTGAATACACTGTGATATTATAAGTTTTTACTTCTACATGTAAACAGCATCAAATATACTTGTATTCATTGTGAATACACTGTGATATTATGAGTTTATACTTCAAAATGTAAACAGTATCAAATATACTTGTATTCAATGTGAATAAACTGTTATACCATGAGTTTATACTTCTACATGTAAACAGCATCAAATATACAGTGTCGGTCCAGTTATAGAACCGGCCTGTGCGCGGTTCTATAACTGAATGGTTCTATAACCAAGCACCCGATCTTAGTGCCACCTATCGTCGGTTCTTTCATCCCTCAAACTTTGACGGTCTTAGAATGTAAGGGCACATAGCAGAGTGGTAATGCTGTTCGCTATAGATCTAGAGTCCCATGTTCGAACCGCTGCTATGACTAACTTAAAAAGATTTTTAATATATGTGTAATATAGTCTATGGCTATGAATGGTGAGATACTAGTGTATCTTCATTGGTGGGGGACCATTCACAGAGGAAGTGGTTTGATGAACTAGAAGAACTGTTGTTATACCAGAAGGAAAAAGAAATTAGAGTTGGTAGAAGGACTGGAATGGAACAAGGTGCTAGAAGATAAGAATGAATAGTGGAAGCTATTGTATTCTATTGTATTTGGAATGAATAACTTTACCGCCTATTATTATTATTGTATTTGGTATGAATAACTTTAACGCCTATTATTATTAGTTGGGTCATTAAACCGATGTACAACATTGCCTAAAAAGATAAAACCCATTACAGTAATATTTTTTTGCATGTTTTAAAAGGCAAAACCCATTCATTCCCGCCATAGAAAATCGAAATAGTTCATAATACGGCCAACGGTGGCGCTGAAACACGGCAAAGAAAAATCGGTTCGATAACCGAGCCGGTTCCATAGCTAGGCGGTTCTATAACTGGACCGGCACTGTACTCGTATTCAATGTGAATACACTGTGATACCATGAGTTTATACTTCTACATGTTTACAGCATCAAATATACTTGTATTCAATGTGAATACACTTTGATATGATGAGTTCAAACTTCTACATGTAAACAGCATCAAATATACTTGTATTTAATGTGAATACACTATGATACCATGAGTTTTTACTTCTATACAGTACCCACCTAAAGTATCCGGACACCCGAGAGAACCTTATGGGAAAACGCTGTTTTTGCTTTGTTCCCCCGGCTATAGTTTTCATTCAATGGGTATAAAATTTTTTTGCCAGGTTCTCTGGGGTAGTGCAAATTATAGTAATTTTTTGAAGATTTTTTTGTTTGCGAGAATGGTTGGTTTTTGTCGAAGGCAAAAGTATCCGGACAGCCGAGAGGGCTATATGTAACTGAGGCTACTTTAAGTGGCTCGTGTTACTAAAGGGAATGGGCTAGGGAAACTTAAACGGTCTTAAAAAGGGGGAAAATTAATAATTATCGTAAACTGGCAACCGTGTTTGATGCCGAAAAACGAGTAGTTTTACGGAAATAAGTTTAAGGGTAGGTTTTAAATTGACAAAAAAATTCTACAGCATAAATATTTTAATGTGTGATAGAGGTAACGCAGATCTTTTTTTAAAGACCGTTTAAGTTTCCCTAGCCCATTCCCTTTAGTAACACGAGCCACTTAAAGTAGTCTCAGTTACATATAGCCCTCTCGGCTGTCCGGATACTTTTCCCTTGGACAAAAACCAACCCTTCCCGCTAACAAAAAAATCTTAAAAAAATTATTATATTTTGCACTACCCTAGAGAACCTGGCAAAAAATTTTCATTCGCATTGAATGAAAACTATAGCCGGGGGAACAAATCAAAAACAGCGTTTTCCCATAAGGTTCTCTCGGGTGTCCGGATACTTTAGGTGGGTACTGTATGTAAACAGGATCAAATATACTTGTATTCAATGTGAATACACGGTAATACCATGAGTTTTAACTTCTACATGTAAAGAGGATCGAATATACTTGTATTCAATGTGAAAACACTGTTATACCATGAGTTTTTACTTCTATTTGTAAACAGGATCAAATATACTTCTATTCAATGTGAATACACTGGGATATTATGAGTTTATACTTCTACCTGTAAACAGAATCAAATATACTTGTATTCAATGTGCATGCACTTTGATATCATGAGTTAATACTTCTACATGTAAAAAGCATCAAATATACTTGTATTTAATGTGAATACACTGTGATATGTTGAGTTTATACTCATACATGTAAACAGACTCAAATATACTTGAATTTAATGTGAATACACTGTGATACTGTTGCGGATTGTCAAAGCCCACAGGAAGAGAGAGTATCTAAATTTGGAAGGCCCGTCAGACGGCCTATTGTTTTTGACTTGTGTGTGTAATTGTACTATGTGTAGGCCGCCAGGTGCGCTGCCAAGCAGAGCCTTCTTGGTGGCCGATATCGGCAATAGCCGTTGTTAGAATTTTTCCCCGTGTAAAGGCAGATGCCATTTCTTGTGTCAAAAGTCAGTTTTCAATAAACCAGTGGTAGAACCTGCCTAAGTTAAATTCACAAAGGTATTCAATCGCAGGTATTAGCGTTATTATTTAGATTTAATACTTTTCATGGTCCTTCGAAACTTTTTGAGACTGACGATATCGTCCAAGTAATTGGCGTAATTTAAAGTGTAGACTTTGAGTGAGAGATTCAACACGTGTTGTAAGGAATCACGTGTTGGGGAAATTTTCAGCCCACTATTATTTATAGTGTAAGTTTGTTTGACCTATCTGTTTCCTAACTAACAAGTCGTTAAAGGTGTGTGATTTCGCAAAAATACAGTCTTTTGTTTCTTCTTAAACTCGTTTTTGTGTTGCTTTCTCAGACACAATATTGCCTTGGGATATCCCACTATAATTGTTATTTAGACAACTTTTTCAGATCACCAGTAGAATTCCACAACAAAAATGGCTGCCAAGAGATTGAATCAAGCAACGTTGGCGGTGACCATAGAAGTTTTGGAGAAAGAACTTCATAAAAACTTGAAGAATTATGAAACCGCAGCTTCTGAAAACAGATTGCAGGAAGCAGAAACTTCGTTTGAGCTGGCCGATGATAGGATGAAACGACTAATCAGAAATTACGAAACAATCATCCCTATGTTGGAACAAGCCCCCGAAGTTTAACAGAAGTACCTGGTGCAGCATGAAGAGTTCGTCGACCGTTTCCACAAAATAACCATCGACTGGAAGAAAAAGAAACCTGTAGAAACAACAAGTATGGCAAGCCCCATACTTCAAGTAGCATTTGCAAGTGGAACCAATACACCTCCAAGTACTACCGTTACTCCACCGATGAATGCGATGCAACTGCAAGTACCTTCAACCCCGTGGAACATTGCACATCTGTTACCACGGATAGAAATCACCAAGTTTGATGGAGATCTTAGCAAATGGGAGGATTGGTGCGCAATTTTTCGCACACTGATCCACGAGAATCCGTCAATGATATCGAGAAATTCAGCAGACTGAAGTTGCATTTAACGGAGGACGCAGCTGGTGCGATATCGTACTTGGATCTGACAGATAACAATTATATCAAAGCAATAGATATTTTGACTGGGAAATACAACAAGCCGAGATCGGTAAAAGCAGACCATTATATTGCCATTACAGAACTTCCAAGAGTAGAACATCAAGAGGACTTTAAAGGACCACGGAAATTACATGACAAGGCAATGGGCCATGCTTTAAACCTCGGCAGTTAAGACCAACAAACAGCTCAGAATGAAGCAATTATGGAAATCTGGACAAGAAAACTGCCAATTGAACTAAAATCCCGATGGCATGGCAAAACCAGGCAGTTCCACAAGACATTAGCAGATTTCTTTACCTTCATCGACTCAATAGCTGCAGATTGGGAGTATGCTTACTCAACTGAGAAGCAAGAAAAGAAGAAGACAAGACCAGAAACAAGCGAAAAAACGCAAAAAGTAACATTTGCCACCACACCAACGGCAGCTGAACTAGCAGTCACAGGCACTGCTACCGAATATAAAGACACGAAACAGAACACTACGGTCAAAAGAAGATGTTTATTCTGCAATGATAAACATTCCCCGGCTAAATTAGATATCACCCTAGAGAAGAAACTGGAGCTAATCAAGAAAGGAAAAAGGTGTTGGAAGTGCCTGGGACAAAATCATTAGAAGAGAGAGTGTTGGAGTACAAGAAAGTGCTACAAGTGTGGAATGGGTCACCACACGTCTATCTGCAACAAGGCAGTTAAACCGAAATCGGTGACAGCAACTGTGGCAGCGTCTCCAATGTTAAAAGTAGCAGATGGCGCTCCTCTCTCAATCGAAGCACGCCTATTTGGTGGCGTATACGTCCAAACGGCAACAGTTTTAGTGGAGGGCCCAAACGGGTGGCATAAAGCTATCGCCTATTCGATCAAGGATCGAATGCAACCCTTGTTAGAAGTGAATTGGCACAGACTTTAGGGCTACAAGAAGTCGGGAAAATCATTCTGAAGCTGCAAGCAGTGGGACACATCCATCCAGAAAAGGAAAGAAGCGTAAGAAAACTACGGCTTCGCGGAACAATCCCACAAGCGGAAGATATTGAACTTGAAGCAATAGAGCAACCCGAAATCGGGAAAATTGCTGGGTCGAGTAAGACAGAATTCGTCAGCGAACTTTGGAGACAAGGATACCAACTAGCCGACGACAGAATACTGAGCGGAAAAGCAGGACCCTGCCAAATAGACGTCTTGATCGGAGCGAATCAAGTCTGGAAGGTTCTCAGCTCAAAACAGATCGTGTCGAATACAGGTATTCGAGCGATAGGGGAAATTGGGATGGCTACTACTAGGGCAAGATGAGAAGGTGGCGTTATCGTCTACAACGGCTATCAGCTTTCTCTTAAAAGCTAAACTAGGAACAACCAAAGATTTACATGAAGAAACTGACCCGAAAAAAGAAGAAATCGATTTTGCCAGATGGTGGAAACTAGAGAGTCTAGATCCACTGGAAAAGGTGCCACTTTCAGTACAGTGGAAGACCTATGCAAAGTCCATCACTCAAGATGATGATGGACATTATGTAGCACCGCTCCCATGGAATGGGAACAAAAAATACCTCAGCAAGAATGAAGCCATGGCAGAAGGTCAGGCAAAGGCACTGATAAGAAGATTGGACAGAGACCAGAAGATGAAGACTTCATACGAAGCCGAGTTCAGCAAATTAAAGAAACTTAGGTTCATTTCCAAGGCGGATACGTCATTCGACGGTATCTACACGGTTCTGCCCCATCATCCGGTTGTCAGAAAAGACAAAACCACCAGCAGAGTAAGGCCATTTTTCAATGGTTCAGCAAAACGAAAACTGGTTTCAGCGCCAATGACTGCCTAGAAGAAGGACCCAATCTGAACCCAGACATTCTTGACATCATGTTACTGTTTAGGCTCAACCCCATTGCCTGGACAGCTGACATTAGACAAGCGTTTCTAATGGTGAAACTGCTTAAAGAAGACGCGGAAGCGTTAAGGTTTTTTCTAGAGGATGA
This sequence comes from Daphnia magna, assembly GCF_020631705.1. Taxonomy (NCBI): domain Eukaryota; kingdom Metazoa; phylum Arthropoda; class Branchiopoda; order Diplostraca; family Daphniidae; genus Daphnia; species Daphnia magna. The sequence continues at coordinate 83,544 of NW_025533159.1, read as the reverse complement.
AAACGTCCCAGGATCACTGCAACTTTATAAATGGAACAGGCTTCCATTTGGACTCACATGCATCCCGGCAGTGCTCAGGACCGTCCTGAAGAAACATTTGGAGTCCTATGAAGGTGACTTAGCAGAAATCAGCAAACAAATTCTACGCCACCTATATGTAGATGACTACTTGTCAAATGCATCTACAGTAGAAGAATCAATATCCGTAATCGGAATTGTGCTGAAACTTTTTGCTGACGCAAACATGGACTTAAGAAAATGGGTAACAAACAACCAACAACTGCGTAGATATCTACAAAAACAAGGCCTAACCAACGACTCAGACAAGTCACACTCATGTCTTAATTTAGACCCACAAAAAGTGCTTGGAGTTAGATGGAATACTAGCACGGATTGCTTTTATTTCAAGGCATACGTTATCGTAGACGCAGCAACAAAAGTTCAAGTGTTAACTAAACGAGCTTTTGCAAAAATTTCAACAAAATTGTTCGATCCACTTGGATTAATTGGACCCGTAACGCTCCAATTTAAGCTTCTTTTTCAAGAATTGTGGGAATTCAAGATTGGATGGGACGAGAAGGTGCCCGAAGAAACGGAAAGCCGATTCAGAACAATTGTTGAAGATTTAAAATACATTGACAAGATACAAGTGCCAAGGATGATTTCTATGGCACCTAGCAAACACACGCAAGAACTGCATGTTTTTTGTGACGCTTCAACCAAAGCGTATGGAGCTGTTGCTTACGTGAAATCCAGACATCCAGATTTCATTCGGCTAATTTGCTGCAAAACCAGAGCAGTACCACTCCCGAAGAACGAGGTATCTCTACCACGGTTAGAGTTACTTAGTGCCGAACTCGGCAGTGTTCTAGCTGAAAGAATCGTCAACGCAGTTGACAAAGTAAATTGGGAAGTGCATTTATGGACTGACTCAATGGCAACCCTTGGATGGATTCGCGGAGAAGCAAACCGTTGGAAGATGTTCGTCAGAAACAGAGTTGAAGCCATCCAGAAGAGGTTTGTGCCAGCTCACTGGAAACATTGTCCGGGGAAGGACAACCCAGCAGACCACGCATCAAGAAGCTTGACAGCAAAGAAGTTAGTTGCGGCTTCTTCCTGGTGGGGAGGTCCCTCCTGGCTGAAACTGGAAAAGACGGAATGGCCGCAACAAGATATGCCGACATCAGAAGTAATGCAATTGATGGAGATCGAAGCAAAATTGAAGCAGAAACTGCAAATCCTTGCAGCTAATAGTACTTCGGATTGGTTTGACGTACTCGTATCAAGATCGAGCAGTTATCTGAGAGTTTTACGTACAATCGCCTGGATGTTTAGGGTTTTTAGGAAGAAGTCACCCGGCAAAGCAACTGAAATGATCAGGGGAGTGGAAGTTTCCTGTCTCTCTGTTCACGAAATCGCCGTCACCGAGAACTTCATCTTAAAACTCATTCAAAAAAGGGCATTTGCAGAAATCTACGAGTCCTTACAAAAGGGAAAACCACACGGTAAACTGCTTCACGGTATTGATACACTCAGGCCCATTTGGGATGCAAAGGAGCAACTCATCCGAGTGACTGGAAGAATAGGCCCGGCCCTAAAAGAACTGCTCATCGATCCACCCATCCTTCTTCCATCAAACGAGAGGATTGTCGACATGATGATTTATTATCATCATGTTAAACGGAAGCATGCTGGTGTCCAAAACACTCTGACGTTCTTACGAAATCGTTTTTGGATCATTCGTGCACGCCAACGGATTAAAAGTGTCATAAAAAAGTGTGTAAAGTGCCAACGAGTTCAATCGCGTCCTTTTAATGAAGAAACTGCTGCAATGCCATTGGATCGAACCAAGAAAGCGCAGCCATTTGAAGTGATCGGGATCGACTACTTCGGCCCAATGTATGTGCTAGAAGAAGTGATTCTTATTGAAAAGGACAGTGATGGGAACGATATCGAGAAAACTCGTGTTGGTGAAAAGAAAGTCCATGCGTGTTTGTTTACTTGTGCAGTCACAAGGGCTGTACACTTGGAGCTTGTGACTGATCTGACAACACAAACTATTATGTACGCGTTAAGAAGAATGATGTCACGTCGAGAAGATTGCAAATTTATCTACAGTGACAACGCGTCAACGTTTACTTGTGCCGCAAAATTTGTAACGGAAGATCCTACCCTAGCCAACTGGCTCTCAAGTAAGGGTATAGAATGGAAGTTTTCTCCTAGCCTAGCTCCATGGTGGGGCGGGTTTTGGGAGAGGATGGTCCGCTCCGTTAAAGAACCGCTAAGAAAAGTGCTGGGGAAAATGAAGGTTAGTTTCGACCAACTTCACACCATACTGGTGGAAATTGAAGCTATCGTGAATTCACGACCCCTAACTTATGTTTCTGGCGACGCACATTCCTACGAAGTTTTGTCTCCACAAAAGTTGCTGACCGGAAGACAACCTGGAGCTACATCAGAGTCACCCGACTCAACGAAGATGAGCCGTGATGAACTCATCGAGCTGGACAAGCAGAGGAGCGAACACGGCTTAACATGGTGGAGGCTGTGGCAAGAGTCATACCTGTCTGATCTTAAGCGATTTCACTGTTGCAAGGGAAAGGGCACCAGAATTCCGCGTGTTGGCGAAATCGTCCTGCTGAAAGAACCTAACATCAAACGTGTTTCGTGGCTGACGGCTATTGTTACAGGAGTGATACCTGGAACCGACGCCAAGGTGCGAGCGGTTGTTTTACGACTACGTTTGGGTAAGGAAACCACCAGGAGCATCCAGACTATCTACCCATTAGAAGTTCAAGCCGATATCGCCACGCCCGTCGATGATACCGGAATCGGCACAGTGGAGAAGACTACGTCTACGAGAAAGAAAAATCCGCTCCTTAAGAAGAATTTGGAATCGCGCGAGGACGCTGGCGACTCCGGCAGGGGGGATGTTGCGGATTGTCAAAGCCCACAGGAAGAGAGAGTATCTAAATTTGGAAGGCCCGTCAGACGGCCTATTGTTTTTGACTTATAATGTGTGTTGTAATTGTACTATGTGTAGGCCGCCAGGGGCGCTGCCAAGCAGAGCCTTCTTGGTGGCCGATATCAGCAATAGCCGTTGTTAGAATTTTTCCCCGTGTAAAGGCAGACGCCATTTCTTGTGTCAAAAGTCAGTTTTCAATAAACCAGTGGTAGAACCTGCCTAAGTTAAATTCACAAAGGTATTCAATCGCAGGTATTAGCGTTATTATTTAGATTTAATACTTTTCAGATACGATGAGTTTTTACTTCTATATGTAAACAGGATCAAATATACTTGTATTCAATGTAAATACACTGTGATATTATGAGTTTATACTTCTACATGTAAACGGCATCAAATATACTTGTATTCAATGTGAATACACTGTGATACCATGAGTTTTTACTTCTATATGTAAACACCATCAAATATACTTGTATTCAATGTGAATACACTGTTATACCATGAGTTTTTACTTCTATATGTAAACAGCATCAAATATACTTGTATTCAATGTGAATATACAGTGATATGATGAGTTTTTACTTCTACATGTAAACAGCTTCAAATATACTTGTATTCAATGTGAATACACTGTTATACCATGAGTTTTTACTTTTATATGTAAACAGCATCGAATATACTTGTATTCAATGTGAATACACTGTTATACCATGAGTTTTTACTTCTATATGTAAACAGCATCAAATATACTTGTATTCAATGTGAATACACTGTTATACCATGAGTTTTTACTTCTATATGTAAACAGCATCAAATATACTTGTATTCAATGTGAATACACTGTTATACCATGAGTTTTTACTTCTATAAGTAAACAGCATGAAATATATACTTGTATTCAATGTGAATACACTGTTATACCATGAGTTTTTACTTCTATATGTAAACAGCATCAAATATACTTGTATTCAATGTGAATACACTGTTATACCATGAGTTTTTACTTCTATATGTAAACAGCATCAAATATACTTGTATTCAATGTGAATACACTGTTATACCATGAGTTTATAGTTCTATATGTAAAAAGCATAAAATATACTTGTATTCAATGTGAATACACTGTTATACCATGAGTTTTTACTTCTATATGTAAACAGGATCAAATATACTTGTATTCAATGTGAATACACTGTTATACCATGAGTTTTTACTTCTAAATGTAAACAGCATCAAATATACTTGTATTCAATGCGAATACACTGTTATACCATGAGTTTTTACTTCTATATGTAAACAGCATCAAATATACTTGTATTCAATGTGAATACACTGTTATACCATGAGTTTTTACTTCTATATGTAAACTGCATCAAATATACTTGTATTCAATGTGAATACACTGTTATACCATGAGTTTTTACTTCTATATGTAAACAGCATCAAATATACTTGTATTCAATGTGAATACACTGTTATACCATGAGTTTTTACTTCTATACGTAAACAGCATCAAATATACTTGTATTCAATGTGAATACACTGTTATACCATGAGTTTTTACTTCTATATGTAAACAGCATCAAATATACTTGTATTCAATGTGAATACACTGTTATACCATGAGTTTTTACTTCTATATGTAAACAGCATCAAATATACTTGTATTCAATGTGAATACACTGTTATACCATGAGTTTTTACTTCTATATGTAAACAGCATCAAATATACTTGTATTCAATGTGAATACACTGTTATACCATGAGTTTTTACTTCTATATGTAAACAGCATCAAATATACTTGTATTCAATGTGAATACACTGTTATACCATGAGTTTTTACTTCTATATGTAAACTGCATGGAATATACTTGTATTCAATGTGAATACACTGTTATACCATGAGTTTTTATTTCTATGTATAAACAGCATCAAATATACTTGTATTCAATGTGAATACACTGTTATACCATGAGTTTTTACTTCTATATGTAAACAGCATCAAATATACTTGTATTCAATGTGAATACACTGTTATACCATGAGTTTTTACTTCTATATGTAAACAGCATCAAATATACTTGTATTCAATGTGAATACACTGTTATACCATGAGTTTTTACTTCTATATGTAAACAGCATGAAATATACTTGTATTCAATGTGAATACACTGTTATACCATGAGTTTTTACTTCTATATGTAAACAGCATCAAATATACTTGTATTCAATGTGAATACACTGTTATACCATGAGTTTTTACTTCTATATGTAAACAGCATCAAATATACTTGTATTCAATATGAATACACTGTTATACCATGAGTTTTTACTTCTATATGTAAACTGCATCAAATATACTTGTATTCAATGTGAATACACTGTTATACCATGAGTTTTTACTTCTATATGTAAACAGCATCAAATATACTTGTATTCAATGTGAATACACTGTTATACCATGAGTTTTTACTTCTATAAGTAAACTGCATGAAATATACTTGTATTCAATGTGAATACACTGTTATACCATGAGTTTCTACTTCTATATGTAAACAGGATCAAAAATACTTGTATTCAATGTTGTAAAGAACCAAAACAATTTATTCTTTATTATTTTCATTATTTTTCCTACCCTTTATTCTTACGTAACATTAATTTTCTATACGCCCCTCTTTTCTATGTAATTTCTTCCTTAGACGTTTTACAGACTGATTTACCCTTCAAACGTTTCAACTTAATTTTCTTGTAGTTCGACCTTCATGAAACCCGTATAAAAACTTTTGTTCTATAGAAAATAGCGAGAGTCACTTTTCACAAATCAGTTCCTAAAGAGTTGTTCCCCAATTTTTTGTGCTACTGAAATAAACTTTACTAGAAACGACAATGAAAAAGTAAGTTAAAATATAAATAACTTACATTTGGTGGCAGCGGAGTCGAACTCGGCTTTCGTGTTAAGTTGAATAGCGTGTGTTTTTGTTTTTTTTTTTTTATTGTTTGTTTTAAATTTTGTGGTAATAAGTGTTACTTATTACCTTCTCTTCGTTTTTTGGCTTCCAATTTGGTTGAATTTTTTGATAACTTTTCATAGTTATAAAAGAACATGCTTTGTTAGGAATTAGTTCGTTATAAAAGATGAGGGCAAATGAGGATAGCGGTTTAGAAACCACTTTAGAAAGAAGATCTGTAAGAAAAGGACCACTAATACAAAGATTTGTTCGATCAGTACGTGAAAGGTTCACTCCTTTAAGATCAGGAGGCGGGTCGACGTCAATTTTGAGAAATAACGAAAATCTAGGTGTCGAACTAGATAGTGATAGCCCACATCAATCAGATATTGATCTTCTTGATTCCAATGAAATTAAAGAATTGAGAAATGATGATCAGTGGAACGAAGTACTTAATATGCAAGTATCATCACAAGACGAAACCGTAGTCGAACCCCTGATAGGCGAGGAGACAAGAGAATTGCTATCATATAATCAACTTCTAGAACAGGCTCGGGCAATTACGGACCTTGAAAAAACAACAGATAGGGTAGAAAACACAGAAGATATCTCTATAGATTTCCAAAACCTAGAACTAGTAAATGAAGAGAACCAAGATCGGGCATGGTTTTATCAGCAATACGGAAATACGAGAATAACGGAAATTCCTGTTGACGATCTTATTTTTGAATTGCAGTATTTACTTCGAAGTGAAAAAAAAATAGAGTTAACAAACAAAGAAGTAGGAACAGCCTTAAGAGCATTACTCTTAACCGAACCCACAATTTTGACACCAATAGAACTCTTTAAGCACTGTGGTCTAAAAACATACTACGAAAGTACTGATTCAGAGTATGAATCAGTGCATTCGGGAGAACAACAAAATAGGTCAGAATCAGACTTAGTGCCCCAATCTTTAGTAACACTCGAAACTGAGGAAGAAAGTTCTAAAAACAGCGTACCCATCAAAATTGTAAGAGCGGAAATCCACACGCAAGGTGATCAGATTCCTTTAGATTGTCCTAAATCGACCCCTAGTACCACAACAATCACTTGTCCGGCGGTTACTCATTCACAGTCAAGTATGAATACTCAAATTCCTCAATCACAGTTAGCGTCCACTCCGTGTAACTATTTACCGTATCAAGGACTACAAAGTCGGAAAGTCTCCTTTACTCCAGCGTCGATCGTTGAGCAGTCAAACAAAATCATGCAAAATAACCCTTCAGAAGAAACAAACCAAGACATGCCCATTAAAATATACGTAAAAGAATTGAGCCGTTTGATGGAATCCGGAATGGATTATGAGGATGCTTCTAAAGCAGCTGATTGTATTGTGCAACACGTTCTAACGAATACTAAACGTTGCATTAATTCCTCTCAGAAAACGAAGCCTAATGGACAGCCTGTTTTTAGAACTAGCTCTCAGCCTTCATATCTTACCTCAACCCCTTTACATACACAACCACTTGCGTTAAGTGGACAAAGTGTAAAAATCCCAAGCATGTACAATAAGCAAAGTAATAACGGAGCAACTCCAAAGTACTCAGTTACCAGCTCCATTCCTAAAATGAATCCCTTAGTAATGTGTCCGTCAAAAGTAAACAGTATAGGAAACACAAACAATTTTATTTCTAACGCCATCGATAAAAATAAAAAGTTACAACAAAGCCAAGCAATGACGTTATTTAGTAACGTCGGAATTTACGTAGACCGTGAACGCTCCGGTCGCTTTGATGACTGGCTTGCACATCTAGAATCAGTACTGGTTTTAGGCGATTTTGAGGAGTCAAGAAAAATTATCTTACTACGCTCCAAATTGTATGGTGAAGCGGCTGATGAGTTTGATAACTTTAAACTTGAAAACCCAATTAGCGCGCAAATTTACGACAGAGTAAAGGAGCGTTTAATTAAACTTTTCCACTCTACAGAGACCAGATCTAAACAAAGCGTTGAATTTCATAATATGCAACGGGAACCCGAAGAGAATATGAGACGTTATGCGAATCGTATACGCAAGGCCTTCCACTTAGCGTATCCTATAAAATCCACGATAGATAAAGCAACAGCTTTTTCCAGAGAACAAATTATGATGGACAGATTTCTGGAAGGGCTGTCTTTCGACGTCCAGACCAGACTTAAGTATAAAGAATTCGCAACTTTTGAAAAACTCATAGAAAAAGCTGAAATGACGGCCATGGCAGTAGAAGAAGCCCAAGTTAGATCCAGACTAAATGCTTTTCAGGCCAAATACGTCGAACCTAATAGAGAATTTACTAAAGTAAAGGAAGCTTTAGATCGCCTTAGTTCCCAGGTGGAATCAAACACTCACCAAAAACATTTAGAAGAAAACATGGAGAAAATGCAAAGACAATTATCCACCAGGAGAAACGTGAGTTTTTCACAGCGCTCACCACAGTTAAACCCTCCAATCAATAAAACAGGGGATTTATATTTTTGTGATTTTCACAACGATTGGGGCTATCACTCAATAAACAATTGTAAAGCAAGGGAGAGTCAAGCTAATGATAAATGTTTTCGTTGTAAAGAAATTGGACACCGAGCAAACTTTTGTCCCCAGATAAAAAATTTGAAACCCACTCCTCCAGAGGGTTATGACGGAAATGGGAAAAAACTTCCTTTGTTTGAAGAAAGGGGAAACTAAAAACTACCGATGTAAGCGTTGGGCCCCTCGGTGGAACTAAGAAAAAGCCCCGACATCATATAAATAGTTTAGCAGTAAAATCTACAGTTCCTAGGATAAGAATAAAAATAGGAAATTCTGTTGTAAAAGCGCTGTTTGACACTGGAGCCGAGAGAAGCGTTATTAGCAGCACATTTTTTCATAAGCTTAAAGAAGGAAAGGAATTAATTAATTTCACTAAAGAGGTAGATGTGGATCTTTTCAGCATAAATGACAGGCGCCTCGTCACGGAAGGCACAATTACCGTTAACTTTTTTGTGGCAGAAGAAACGCCACGCCAAGCACTTAGGCAGAAATTCATAGTCGTAAATGGAATTGTTGAAGATTGCGTTCTAGGGCGCGATGCACTTTGGAAACATCAGTTTATCTATAACGGAAAACAACAGTCCATCTACCGAGTCCCGGAAATTGATCACTTCCAGGAAACAGAAAATCCCTTTGTGATTAGCAAATCTTTGAGAATTCCTCCAAATTCCACTAGTCTCCTAGAGACTAGAGAAGAGGAAACTCACCCTTTCAACCCTCTCAATACTTGTCATTTTGTTAGATGCTGTAATATTCCCTCCGGGCTTAGCTTGGAACCCTACATCTCTACGACACCAAATCGTTCGCTCCGTGTGGTGGCTGTTAATGGAACAGATAAAACCATATTTCTACCTCGCCTTACAGTGTTAGGAACCCTTCATATTTCCAGACCTTCAAGAAAGCCAGTTGAAACAATGGCTTCAATTAGCGTAGCTTCAGGTCCAATCAACACAGCAGCCGTTGAGTCGGCTCTTCCAGACATAGATGAGGAAAACAAAGAGAATTTGCGTAGATTAATAATAAATAATTATAACAGTTTTGCTTTTAAAACAAGTGAGTTAGGCCATACTACTTTAGTAAAACATGTCATTGACACACAAGGACAAGGTCCTATTCGTCAAAGGGCATATCGCACGTCTCCAAAACAAAAAGAGATAGCTAAAAATATCATTGATGAACTGATGCAAAATAAAATAATTCGTTATTCGATGTCCCCGTGGGCAGCCCCGATAGTATTAGTAAGTAAGAAAACAGGGGATGTCCGTTTGTGTGTAGATTTTAGAAAATTAAATGCAATTACAAAAAAAGATTCTTTCCCTTTACCTCGTATTGACGACGTTTTAGATTTACTTGTGGGACAGAGGTATTTTTCCACATTAGATCTTGCCTCCGGATATTGGCAAATTGAGCTCGAGGAGGAATCCAAAGAAAAAACAGCCTTCATAGTCGATGACAATTTGTACGAATGGAATCGTTTGGCGTTTGGTTTAACCAACGCCCCGGGAACGTTTCAAAGACTGATGAATTCAGTTTTACGAAGAGTTATTGGAAAAATTTGTCTCGTTTATCTTGACGACATAATAATTTTTTCAAGAACAATTGAAGAGCATTTTAGCAATTTGAAGACTGTTTTTTCCCTCTTAGAAAACGCGCACCTAAAAATGAAATTGTCAAAATGTGAATTTTTAGCGCAATCCGTTTCCTATCTTGGACACGTAATCACGGCTGAAGGAATAAAACCAGACCCTGCTAAAATTGAAATCCTTGTTAATTACAAAAGACCTGGTACAGTAAAAGAATTACAATCTTTTTTGGGACTAGCCAGTTACTACAGACGATTTGTAAAAAATTTCTCTACCGTCGCCCACCCCTTGTTATCACAGACCAAAGGAAAACCTACTGATAGTGTAACTTGGAAAACAGATGAAATTGCAGCTTTTGAGTACTTGCGACAATGTTTAATATCAGAACCTATCTTGATATATCCGGATTTTTCAAAGGAATTTCTGATTTACACGGACGCAAGTAACTATGGCTTAGGAGCCGTCCTTTCTCAGATGAAAGACGGAAAGGACCAACCTATAGCCTATGCAAGCAAACATCTTAATAAAGGGGAAATCAAGTATTCGACAATAGAAAAAGAGGCTGCAGCAGTAGTGTTTGGGATAAAACGTTTCCGACATTACTTACAAGATCAACCTTTTGTTATTGTAAGTGATCACAGGCCTCTTCAGTGGTTGCAGACTTTTAAAGACGAAACAGGGCGACTAGGTAGATGGGCGATCTTGTTATCTAATATGAAGTTCAGTGTTAAGTACCGACCAGGTCGAGTACACGAAAATGCTGATTTTCTTTCTAGAATACCGATGAATCTAATATCTGCCATTCCTGCAGACAACAACGTAATGTGTCAAGAACAACAGAAAGATTCTCTGTGCAAAGCAATCGTTACGTTTTTGGAACAAAATGAACCTTGGAAAAAGAAGATGGCCCGATGCCTTCTTGGGTCGGTGAAATAGATTATTTCTTTGTAGAAAATGGTCTTTTATGTAAACACTACGAACCTACGTCAGTGAAAAGAAGAAACTTTGAACAGTGTCAAGTGGTTGTTCCACTTTCTCTGAGAAAGCAACTTTTACAAGAATATCATGATTCCCCATTGTCAGGACATATGGCAACTAGGCGAACATTCTTTCGTCTAAGGGACAAATACTATTGGCCTACCATGTTACGGGATGTTAAGGAATATTGCACTTCTTGTGAACCTTGTGCGCTGGGACGTCGAGTGCACAGTACGAAAGCCTATCTCAACCCGTTAGACCTCGCTACAAGACCTTTTGAAGTATTGGGCTTAGATTTCCTAGGTCCAATCAAACCGCATTCACTTCAAGGAAACAATTATATATTAGTAATCACGGATTACTTTTCTAAATGGATAGAAGTCATTCCTCTTACCAACTGTACCGCCCTCAGTACTAGTAAAGCCTTAGTAGAACGAATTATTTTACATCATGGTCCCCCGAAAGCAATAATTACAGATCGAGGCAGTAATTTTACTTCTGAATTATTTTCTGCGCTTTGTAGAGCTTTAAACATTAAACGCATGAAAACAACTGCGTATCACCCTCAGACTAATGGGCAAACAGAGCGATTCAACAAAACTGTTGTTGAAATGATAAGGAAATATTTGGAGAATGGATTCGAGCGGTGGGAGGATATTTTAGGCCCCGTTGTTTTCGCTTATAATAATTCTGTCCACTCGTCAACACTTGAGACTCCATATTTTCTAAATCACGGTCGTGATCCAGTCATGCCGATTGATCAATTCCTCCGTCCTCTTCCCCCAGTAATAGTTACTCCCTCAGACTATAAAAGTCAAATTATGAAACGCTTACACGAAGCCTTTCAGCTTGTAAAAATCAATCTTTCCCAAGCTCGTGAACAACAAAAAGCCCAGTACGATAAACGCGTAAAAGAGCAAAAATTTAACGTAGGAGATAAAGTTTTACTAGATATGCGAACGCCCTTGGCGGGAATTAGTAAAAAACTCATTCCACGTTTTATAGGCCCTTTTAGAATTTTGAAAGTAAGCAACAATAGTACTGTGGAAATACAACAAGACGTAGGAAAACAAACTCAGCTTGTACATGTGAATCGAATAAAACCCCTATTTGAGTCAATGATCTGGAAAGACGAACCAGGTGTCGACTTTTTTGATGTAAGAATTGAGAAACAAGCCGAAAAATTCGTACAAGAAACCGTAGATGAACTCGAAACTTTTCCTCTACCCCTAGAAACAAACCTTCAATCTGAGTTAGAACAAATTCCTTGTGAAAAAGAAACTCCTACTCAAAATTTGATAAGACCCCCACCCACAATTCCTCCTACTCCAAATGTAATGATAAGTTCAACAACAATTTCCTTACCTTCCAAACCGATTCCAGAGACGTCAACCTTACCCATACAACCAGAGCGTCGCCTCGGGTTACGTCCTCGAAATCTTTTAAAACCAGTTGTCAAATTATGAAATTGTATTGCTGTAAATTTTTTTGTTCATTACGTTCGAATCACTTTAACTAGCTTTAAAACCGTGTTTAAATTCTAAAAACTTTGTATTAGTTATCTTAATAATTCATAGAATGGATCCCTGAAATTGATTTTTAAATTACTTTTCTCATAGATTATGTCTTCTACCCCTCCTCATCATACCGTTTTTCTGTCGCCTCCATGCTCTTAACATCACTATTTGTAATTGTACGGCTGCTCAGCCAAAAGGGTTCCTAAAATTCACTAGCGATGACTGTGATTATCAAATAAGCCCCCTTCCCGCTATTCCAGTATATTATGATGTCTATTCTACTCTTCCCCAAATTACCCGTTTTGTTGGCCATTCGTGTACCATATGGCTGGAAAAGAAACACATCTATACTGACTTCTGGGGTTGGCAAACTCCAAGTCAATCAAGAGTGCCAATAGAAGTCAATGCACATGAATGTGAAAAAATGCGTGATTCCCGATTGTGCCATGGCAAAAGCATGGACTACTTAGGAAACAATAAGTGGTCGTTCGAACGTATTCCAAACGTGCAGGGTAGCTGGCTTCAAGTCACAGGTGATCAGCTGATCAACTGTCGATTAGAAGAAGTTACTTTAGAAACTGAGTGCGCTAACTGTACGATAAGTTCACCCATTGGCGATATACCGGGAGGGATCAACGGATCCGTTTCTCACAACCTAGTGACCATTGTCTGGAAAGAATCGTTAAGAGAAGTTCAACAGTGCAAACTAAGGCTTGTGGAAACAGGTATCGCTCAACGTTACCTGACTAACAACAGTGAAATAGAAAGAATTCGTGACGTCGAACAACAACTTGACTTTGTTTACAATACAACTAACAAAGAATATTGTAATTCATCCGAAAAAAGTTACAAACAAGTAATCGGAATGGACAAAGTTATTTTACGTTTACATTCTTTAACTGATACCAACGCTCATCCGAGTAAACCACTGGAAGAAGACATCGAAAAAATTGCTGACATTATCCGGGCTGAAATCAGCGGAGCAGCACATTCTCAATACGCACGAGACCGAACTACCGATGGAATAAATGGAGTGGCTCGAGAAATTCGAGCTCTGCAATGTGAAAATCGAGTGCTGGCACACAAAACTGCTATCGCCACCGCACAACACAGTGGATGGCTTGCTGCCAGTTACCTTAATTTACCCACATGTAGCAAATTGATAGCCACTGGTGAATCGATCAGCGTCTATCAATGCTCCCCGAAAAATTCAACGATCACCACTGAAATCACAAGCTGTGGTCCTCAACCCAAACTCGGCGACTACACTTTAGACACTGAAGGATGGGAACTGACGCCTTACACCCCCTGTTACTGGCACAAAAATTTCGTCAACATCAACGGTCGAGCACATTTCTACAAAAACAGTTCTTGGCATCCAATCGTCCCCGGTGTAATAATCCAAGGACATAGTTTGATCAACACTTTGCCGTATGAAATTGATAAGCTACTCGCACTAAGTTTACACCCCGCGCTAACCCCCCACCCGATGAGCACCGCAGCTGCAATCGCCGAGATAATTGCTGCTGCTAAAGAAGAACATAGCATCGACCTTGGAAATCCTTTTCACATGAGCACTCTTCTTTCCTCACTCCAAAAAGAAAAGAACGTTTCCCTGTCGTCTAAGATTCTTAGTTGGTCAAGTAGCATTTGTAGTCTTCTAGGGATGGGATTTATCGGATTCTTTTTCTTTCATTTTTGTGGAGTAGGTTCCCTTATTGCAAGATACATACCTTGTTGTTCTTTTCTAAGTACTTGTAACCCTTTCACTTGCTTCACCAAAACATCTGATAATGATATAGAAGTAGGCCACCCCGCGTTATTAAACCCCTCAAATCCATCCCCGCCCATTACTATTGTAAACTTACCCGCCTCTGTTCAACAACCCGCCCCGGAACTTTTTGCCCCATCAGCCCCTTTTCTACAAAGAGAGCCTCCACGGAACAAATTCCACCGGGACGCACTAAGACAAGCGCATCGAGAAGCAGCTGTTCTGTTGAATTAATTAATGTTGTTTTCTTGTTTTGTTTTGTCTCACTTTCTATTCCGTTCCAAATTTGACCTTGATTGATTGCGAGACGCAATCTTTTGGAACCGGATAGCTATGTAAAGAACCAAAACAATTTATTCTTTATTATTTTCATTATTTTTCCTACCCTTTATTCTTACGTAACATTAATTTTCTATACGCCCCTCTTTTCTATGTAATTTCTTCCTTAGACGTTTTACAGACTGATTTACCCTTCAAACGTTTCAACTTAATTTTCTTGTAGTTCGACCTTCATGAAACCCGTATAAAAACTTTTGTTCTATAGAAAATAGCGAGAGTCACTTTTCACAAATCAGTCCCTAAAGAGTTGTTCCCCAATTTTTTGTGCTACTGAAATAAACTTTACTAGAAACGACAATGAAAAAGTAAGTTAAAATATAAATAACTTACAATGTGAATACACTGTGATATTATGAGTTTTTACTTCTATATGTAAACAGCATCAAATATACTTGTATTCAATGTGATTACACTGTTATACCATGAGTTTCTACTTCTATATGTAAACAGGATCAAATATTCTTGTATTCAATGTGAATACTGTTGATTTTAAATAAGTATATTAGACATGTTATTTGTACTTTGCATAACTAGAGATGTATTATTTTGTTATAGAGAATAACATCACAAATAACTTCTTGAGGAAATACAGATTAATTTATATTCTTACAGTGATCCAGTCTTGTCAGATAGAGAAGAGAGTGAGAATAATTTTTGACAGATTTATATATAGTAGTGAGACAAAGGGTGAGTCTAAACAGCATCCGTTGTCTTGAGTCGGTTTCTACAACTTATCGGGTTCCTTGGATTGCGCATTTATATTTCAACATCTCCTCTTAAACCAAGGAACCTGGAATTCAACGATTATTTTCACACATACCAAGACTTTCACGCATTTTCTCAAAATCGGGTTTTGGAAGGGATTTGGTCAGGATATCAGCTTTCTGTTCTTTAGAGGGTACAAACAAAACATTGATAAAACCATCTTCTTGAAGGGAGCGGACAAAGTGATATCTAATGTCTATATGTTTAGTTCTCTGGTGGAATTCAGGATTATGAATAGAGCGGATCGCACTTTGATTATCACATAGAATAGGGACAGGTTGGTCTTCAGTTTCTCCAATTTCAGACAGCAAGCACTTGAGCCAAACAGCCTCCTTGGAAGATTCTGATGCTGCGACATACTCGGCTTCTGTTGTAGACTGGGACACACATTTTTGTCTGCGGCTGCTCCAGGATACAAGACTACCATATACAAAGAAAGTGAATCCAGATGTAGAACAGCGACTGTCTATATCACCACCAAAATCGGCATCTGTATATCCAACAAGAGGTTGGTCTGAGTTTTCGCCAAGAAGGATTCCAAATTCGGTCGTTCCTGAAAGATAAGAAAGAATTCTTTTTACTGCACTCCAGTGGGCCCGGCCTGGATTTTGGCAAAATTTCGCGACTTGATTAACGGCATATGAGATGTCTGGTCTACAGGTAAATGACAAATAGAGAAGAAATCCGACTGCTTCACGATATGGCACATGTGACATGTCGAGTTTCTCCTCTTCGGATGTTGGCGACATTTCTAAATTGAGACGAGTGCATGGATCAGCAGGAGTAGACGTTGGGTTGCAGGTATCCATTTTAAACTTGACAAGGATTTTCTTGATAAATTCTGGTTGATTAATCAAGATTTTTCGTTTTTCTTGATCACGATGGATATCAAGGCTGAACAAGCGGGTTGCTGGTAGACAGCGCATATCGAATTCCTTTGAAACAAAGTCAATGATATGCTTTACATTGGACAGGCTGGATCCACACACAATCCCATCGTCTACAAAGATAGCAACAATTAGAATATCCTCTCTTCTTCGTCTATAATAAACGCAGGGATCAGATTCACATCTTGAGAGTCCGAATTCGACAAGAAACATGTTGAACTTCTCATTCCAAACTCTTGGTGCTTGTTTTAAGCCATAAAGACTTTTCTCCAGCAGGCATACATGATCTTCTTTTCCAGCTACTGCAAAACCTTCAGGTTGTTCCATGAAAACTTGCTCTTTCAGCTTTCCGTAAAGAAAAGCAGTTTTTACATCCAGCAGAGCGACTTCTAAGTTTCGGACTGCAATGATGGCTAAAATGGTACGAAGAGAGTCATATTTTAGAACAGGAGCGAAAGTCTCACTATAATCAATACCGTAGCTCTGGGCAAAACCTTTTGCCACTAGTCTGGCTTTGTATCTTTCAGATACACCAGGATAGCCGGGTTTGATCTTGAACACCCATTTGCAGCCTATGATGTTTCTCTCGGTGGGCCGTTTTACAAGTATCCATGTTTCATTTGCCATAAGTGACTTGTATTCTTCTTCGATAGCCTTGGTCCATAGTTCAGCTTCATCACTTTTCATAGCTTCTTTGTAGTTTTTCGGCTCAAGGTTTTCAACTGGAGAAATAGAGATTGCCGCTTCCATCCCAAATGACAATTTCTGATTTTTCTTTGCTATGTTCCTCCTCCATTCTAAAAATTTTTCGTTGTGGACTGGAACTCGAGATGACTGACGTCGGGGTAGTATTGCTTGCTGATCGGATCTTGATTCTGCTGAAATGCTTTCTTCTGTGTTTGAAGATTGTTCTGAACCCGTAGTTTGTTCGAAATTTGCAGTTTGTTCTGAACTTGCGTTTTGTTCCAAACCCCTAATTGGCTCTGAACTTGCAGCCCGCTCTGCACTTTCAGGTTGTTCCGTGTCCACCATCTCCTCTGCAGACTCCATTTCCTCGACTTGACATTGTTGCTCTACAATTTCGGCCGGCTCGCCAGCTGTATTTGATGTCTCCGTCTGTTGAGTTTCAGCTTCTTTGATGTCTCTGGAAACAAGATGGTCAAAAGGCGTAGATATTTGTTGTTTGTTTACCTCGGGAATGATCCCATTTGACTCATCTACAATGACGTTTCGACTGATTTCAACTTTTCTCTTTGATGGGAGCCATATTCGATAAGCTTTTGTGGACACACAGCAACCAACAAAGATGCCTTGCACAGCCTTAGGATCAAGTTTTCGTCGTAACGCATCAGGAATATGTACAAAGGAAACAGAACCAAAGATACGCAGGTGCGATACATCCGGCTTTTCTCCATGCAGAATTTCATAAGGAGTTGCACTTCCAGTTCTTCATAGGATCCGGTTCTGTATGTAGACTGCGTAGGCGACTGCTTCAGCCCATAGGTAATCAGGAACATTTCGTGCAAGATACATACTTCGTGCTGCTTCCATTATAGTACGATTTGCCCTTTCGGAGACGCCGTTCTGTTCTGGAGTATATGGGGCACTAAGTTCATGGTTGATTCCCATTTGTTCAAGCCATTCTTCAAATTCTCGATTCACATATTCTCCGCCATTGTCGGATCGTAGTGTGCAGATCTGTCGATTATGTTGATTTTTAAAAATGGCTACGAACTTCTTGAATTGATTGAGGGCTTCGGACTTATGTTGAAAAAAATATACCTCCGACCAGCCACTGAAGTCGTCCTTGAATAAAACGAAGTAACGAGATTTGTTTGGAGACATCGTTTGCATAGGTCCACAAATGTCAGAGTGTACCAGGTCGCCTACATTGATACCTCTTCTTCTTCCACTTGGAAACGGCAGACGATGCATTTTACCAAGAATGCATCCTGTACATAATGATGATGGGAAGTTACTATGATTAATGTGGAGACCGCAAACTGCATTTTGACGTTCCATTTTCATGATGGTCTTTTTGTTTGTGTGTGCGAGTCTCTGATGCCAAGTAGAGATTGACAGGCTGGTGGCGGCGTGTGACGTTGTTTGAATTTTTACAGTGATATCAAGATAATATAGCTTTTCGTTGGCGCGTTTGCCAGTCATCTCTAACTTTCCGTGGCGAAAGAAAGTTACTTAAGGAATAAAGAAAATTGATTAGCGATCTTTGTTTATGTGAATATGTGAAAGATAAATTAGTATACCATATCATCAGAAAAAATAGCTTCTATTCCATGTGCTGTGGCAGCACTGATAGAAAAAAGATTTATTCCTAAGCCAGGAACGTAAAGCACGTCAGTGAGTAGGAGGGATATTCCGATACTGTTAGTTACTTCCACATCACCCTTTCCTTCAGCTTGTAAACAAGTTTTTCCGATACCGAGGACCAAATGAGTTCCTTTCTTGATTGATTTGAAGTTAACAAGGATTGATCTTTTATCAGTCATGTGTTCAGATGAACCAGAGTCGGCAGCAAAACCATAGGTCTCGAAGTCAAAGCTAGTTGACGATAGATAACTGTGATCTTGATCTGCTGGTTGGACTAGAAATGAGATATTTGCGTTTGCTTGATGTTGCTCTGCTTCATTCCTCAATCTCACTCTACAGTTTGAGACCTTGTGTGGACCAAGACCGCAATAACCACAAAGTTGCTGTTGATATGGTGGAACTCCTCCTCGTCCTCGATACGTTCCTCAAAATCCGCGACTACCTCCTCTTAAACCTGGGTATCCACCTCTTCTCGTTCCGCGTGGAATGAAGTAAGGTTGAGGTCTGCCGATCTGCTGATAAGGAAAGCATGCTGCCTGAGGAAGATTTCCGAATTGACTGGGATGGCTGTACCTTTGAAAATTAGTTGCTGCATAGGCTCCGCCTTGTTGAGATGCATTCCCATCTTGATTCGTAGTAAAGGCTTGAGAGATTGCTTCTTCTTCCTGAAGCTTTGCGAGAAGTTGACAGTTCTGCCTTCCTCGGGTGAGTTGTTTCATGTTGTGTAGAAATGACGATAGGTAGATGGGAGAGTGGACAGAATTTTCGACATTACTTGTGTCTCTAATATTTGTTCACCTACTTCTTTGAGTCTTGACCACAGGAGTTCAATAGCAGTGACATGGCTTGTCATGTTGTGTCCTTGTTTGTATTTATACTCAGTGAATTGTTGAAGTAAGATGAGCCTATTGTCAGCTGCATTTCGAGCATGTTGATTTCTGATCCTGTCGTACATTTCCGCAGCAGTAAGAGATGTGCACAAGGTGTCACGAAATTCATCATCGGTCGTAGCGAAGAGATAATTCCTTGCAGTGACATCTTTCTCTTTCCATTTATTGATGAGATTGGCGTTTGTGACTATACCATTTTCTCCTCTAGCCTAAAATTTGTAATACAGTTTTTGGTTATTATTGTAATTTGTTTTAATAGTTTAACATTTGTGATGCTTGAAGTACGTAGATAATTACTAACTCATAGTCAGGTTTAAACAGTTTAAGTGAGTGATAATAGTTCCAACTTTTTTTGATTACATGTATAAAAGAAAAAGATTAAATTATCTGGTTTTCTTAAAAAAAACATTTAAATATTTTAAAAATTGTTTTATGAGTTATAAATGCATTGATTGATTTGAATATGAGTGCATGAGTAAAGTCAAATTTATCTGTTTAAATAATATTATGTTGTTTTCTACTCTTTGGGAGTGCATGAGAAAAATCGAAATATCTGATTTTCTCGAAGTTACTTTATTCTTTCTGCTCTTTAAAGTCCATGAGTAAAATCGAAATATCTGATTTTTCTCGAAAAAGAAAAGAAATAAGGATATGGTAACATTTCTGTTTTTACTATTGAGCATAATGATGATTGTTGGTATGCAAATTAATTTTAAAAAAAATTATGATGTTCTGCATTAATATACTATTGAGCAAAAAAAAAAAAAAAAAATGCCTGAAATATACAGCGACTGCAAAAATCAATTTTACGATGAAAAATTTTTAGTATCATTTAAGTTTGCAATAGAGGATATTGTAACGCACAGCTGACGTAGGGTTATGCAACCTATAGAATTTATCTCATGGTTAACTCCCGAGAGTTAGATAAAACTGATGATTATTAAATGTCACAGGAAGGTTATCACCCAATTACTTAAATTCCTAGAACAGGAGAAAACGTCCATCGATGGTATAAAAGAAGACCACTCGGCTGGATCTGGGTTCCTTCCGTCTTAGTTATTCATATGTGTCAAACTTGTTTAAACCTTGTTTCCCTTATTCTTAGTTTACTCTGTAGTCAATTCTCTTTGATTTCCTAATAAACGGCTCTGACGTCGATTGCCCGTTACAATATGTTTTAACTTAAGATGTGTAGTTGTTTTTGGCTCGCAAAATAAATTGCTGTACAATATTACCTCTGCGGGTTTGAGTTCCACTCCATCAATGATGTCTAAGAGACCATGTTGTCCAAGATTAGTCTCAAACCACACTTCCAACGACGAAAATGGCTTCCATTGAACTTAGTTAGATGTTCAGTATCCTTAAGAGATGAAGATTCCATTTCAATGTTACTCTTTTAGTCAGTGAGAGTACTGGGCCCATAACCTGTTGATTTTAAATAAGTATATTAGACATGTTATTTGTACTTTGCATAACTAGAGATGTATTATTTTGTTATAGAGAATAACATCACAAATAACTTCTTGAGGAAATACAGATTAATTTATATTCTTACAGTGATCCAGTCTTGACAGATAGAGAAGAGAATGAGAATAAGATTTGACAGATGTATATATAGTAGTGAGACAAAGGGTGAGTCTAAACAGCATCATTTGTCTTGAGTCGGTTTCGTCAACTTATCGGGTTCCTTGGATTGCGCATTTATATTTCAACAAATACCCTGTGATATTATGAGTTTATACTTCTACATGTAAACAGAATCAAATATACTTGTATTCAGTGTGAATACACTGTCATACCATTAGTTTTTACTTCTACATGCAAACAGAATCAAATATACTTGTATTCAATGTGAATACGCTATGATATTATGAGTTTATACTTCTACATGTAAACAGCATCAAATATACTTGTATTCAATATTAATACACTGTTATACTGTGAGTTTTTACTTCTATATGTATACTGCATCAAATATACTTGTATTCAATGTGAATACACTGTTATACTATGAGTTTTTACTTCTATATGTAAACAGCATCAAATATACTTGTATTCAATGTGAATACACTGTGATACAATGAGTTTTTACTTCTATATGTATATTGCATCGAATATACTTGTATTCAATGTGAATACCCTTTTATACCATGAGTTTCTACTTCTATATGAAAACAGGATCAAAAATACTTCTATTCAATGTGAATACACTGTTATACCATGAGTTTTTACTTCTATATGTAAACAGGATCAAATATACCTGTATTCAATGTGAATTCATTGTGATACTATGAGTTTCTACTTCTTTATGTAAACAGGATCAAATATAATTGTATTCAATGTGAATACACTGTTATACCATGAGTTTCTACTTCTATATGTAAACAGGATCAAATATACTTGTATTCAATGCGAATACACTGTGATATTATGAGTTTATAGTTCTACATGTAAACAGAATCAAATATACTTGTATTCAATGTGAATACACTGTTATACCATGAGTTTGTACTTCTATATGTATACTGCATCAAATATACTTGTATTCAATGTGAATACACTGTTATACCATGAGTTTATACTTCTACATGTAAACAGAATCAAATATACTTATATTCAATGTGAATACACTGTTACAGCATGAGTTTTTACTTCTATATGTATACTGAATCAAATATACTTGAATTCAATGTGAATACACTGTTATAACATGAGTTTCTACTTCTATATGTTAACAGGATCAAATATACCTGTATTCAATGTGAATACACTGTGATACCATGAGTTTCTACTTCTTTATGTAAACAGGATCAAATATACTTGTATTCAATGTGAATACACTGTTATACCATGAGTTTCTACTTCTATATGTAAACAGGATCCAATATACTTGTATTCAATGTGAATACACTGTGATATTATGAGTTTATAGTTCTACATGTAAACAGAATCAAATATACTTGTATTCAATGTGAATAAACTGTTATACCATGAGTTTGTACTTCTATATGTATACTGCATCAAATATACTTGTATTCAATGTGAATACACTGTTATACCATGAGTTTATACTTCTACATGTAAACAGAATCAAATATACTTATATTCAATGTGAATACACTGTTACAGCATGAGTTTTTACTTCTATATGTATACTGAATCAAATATACTTGAATTCAATGTGAATACACTGTTATACCATGAGTTTCTACTTCTATATGTAAGCAGGATCAAATATACCTGTATTCAATGTGAATACATTGTGATATTATGTGTTTATACTTCTACATGTAAACAGCATCAAATATATTTGTATTCAATGTGAATACACTGTTATACCATAAGTTTTTACTTCTACATGCAAACAGAATCAAATATACTTGTATTCAATGTGAATACGCTGTGATATTATGAGTTTATACTTCTACATGTAAACAGCATCAAATATACTTGTATTCAATATTAATACACTGTTATACTATGAGTTTTTACTTCTATATGTATACTGCATCAAATGTATTTGTATTCAATGTGAATACACTGTTATACCATGAGTTTCTACTTCTATATGTAAACAGGATCAAAAATACTTGTATTCAATGTGAATGCACTGTGATATTATGAATTTTTACTTCTATATGTAAACCACATCAAATATACTTGTATTCAATGTGAATACAATGTTACACCATGAGTTTCTACTTCTATATGTAAACAGGATCAAATATACTTGTATTCAATGAGAATACACTGTGATATTATGAGTTTATAGTTCTACATGTAAACAGAATCAAATATACTTGTATTCAATGTGAATATACTGTTATACCATGAGTTTGTACTTCTATATGTATACTGCATCAAATATACTTGTATTCAAAGTGAATACACTGTTATACCATGAGTTTCTACTTCTATATGTATACTGCATCAAATATACTTGTATTCAAAGTGAATACACTGATATACCATGAGTTTTTACTTCTATATGGAAACAGCATCAAATATACTTGTATTCAATGTGAATACACTGTGATACAATGAGTTTTTACTTCTATATGTATACTGCATCAAATATACTTGTATTCAATGTGAATACACTGTGATATTATGAGTTTATACTTCTACATGTAAACAGAATCAAATATACTTAAATTCAATGTGAATACACCGTGATATTATGAGTTTATACTTCTACATGTAAACAGCATCAAATATACTCGTATTCAATGTGAATACACTGTTATAACATGAGTTTCTACTTCTATATGTAAACAGGATCAAATATACTTGTATTCAATGTAAATACACTTTGATATTATGAGTTTATACTTCTACATGTAAACAGAATCAAATATACTTATATTTAATGTGAATACACTGTGATATTATGAGTTTATACTTCTACATGTAAAAAGAATCAAATATACTTGAAATCAATGTGAATACACTATTATACCATGAGTTTTTACTTCTAAATGTATATTGCATCAAATATACTTGCATTCAATGTGAATACACTGTTATACCATGAGTTTCTACTTCTATATATAAACAGGATCAAATATACCTGTATTCAATGTGAATACAATGTGATATTATGTGTTTATACTTCTACATGTAAACACCATCAAATATACTTGTATTCAATGTGAATACACTGTTATACCATGAGATTCTACTTCTATATGTAAACAGGATCAAATATACTTGTATTCAATGTGAATACACTGTGATATTATGAGTTTATACTTCTACGTGTAAACAAAATCAAATATACTTGTATTCAATGTGAATAAACTCTTATACTATAAGTTTTTACTTCTACATGCAAACAGAATCAAATATACTTGTATTCAATGTGAATACACTGTGATATTATGAGTAAATACTTCTACATGTAAACAGCATCAAATATACTTGTATTCAATATTAATACACTGTTATACCATGAGTTTTTACTTCTATATGTATACTGCATCAAATATACTTGTATTCAATGTCAATACACTGTTATACCATGTATTTTTACTTCTATATGTAAACAGAATCAAATATACTTGTATTCAATGTGAATACACTGTTATGCTATGAGTTTATACTTCTACATATAAACAGAATCAAATATACTTGTATTCATTGTACATACACTGTTATACCATGAGTTTATTCTTCTACATATAAACAGAATCAAATGTACTTGTATTCAATGTGAATACACTGTTATACCATGAGATTTTACTTCTATATGTAAACAGCATCAAATATACTTGTATTCAATGTGAGTACACTGTTATACCAAGAATTTTTACTTCTATATGTATACTGCATCAAATATACTTGTATTCAGTGTGAATACACTGTTATACCATGAGTTTCTACTTCTACATTTAAAAAGAATCAAATATACTTGTATTCAATGTGAATACGCTGTTATACCATGAGTTTTTACTTCTATATGTAAACAGCATCAAATATACTTGTATTCAATGTGAATACACTGTTATACCATGAGTTTCTACTTTTATATGTAAACAGGATCAAATATACTTGTATTCATTGTGAATACACTGTTATACCATGAGTTTTTACTTCTATATGTATAGTGCATTAAATATACTTGTATTTAATGTGAATACACTGTTATACCATGAGTTTTTACTTCTTTATGTAAACAGAATCCAATATACTTGTATTCCATGTGAATACACTGTTATACTATGAGTTTTTACTTTTATATGTAAACAGAATCAAATATACTTGTATTCAATGTGAATACACTGTTATGCCATGAGTTTAAACTTCTACATGTAAACAGAATCAAATATACTTGTATTCAATGTGAATACACTGTTATACCATGAGTTTTTACTTCTATATGTAAACAACATAAAATATACTTGTATTCAATGTGAATACACTGTTATACCATGAGTTTTTACTTCTATATGTAAACAGCATCAAATATACTTGTATTCAATGTGAATACACTGTTATACCATGAGTTATTACTTATATATGTATACTGCATCAAATATACTGGTTTTCAATGAGAATACACTGTTATACCATGAGTTTTTACTTACATATGTAAACAGCGTCAAATATACTTGTATTCAATGTGAGTACACTTTTATACAATTAGTTTCTACTTCTATATGTAAAGAGGATCAAATATACTTGTATTCAAGATGAATACACTGTTATACCATGAATTTCTACTTCTATATGTAAACAGGATCAAATATACTTGTATTCAATGTGAATACACTGTTATACCATGAGTTTTTACTTCTACATGTAAACAGCATCAAATATACTTGTATTCAATGTGAATAAACTGTTATACCATGAGTTTTTACTTCTATATGTAAACAGAATCAAATATACTTGTATTCAATGTGAATACACTGTTATACCATGAGTTTATACTTCTACAAGTAAACAGAATCAAATATACTTGTATTTAATGTGAATACACTGTTATACCATGAGTTTTTACTTCTATATGTATTCTGCATCAAATATACTTGTATTCAATGTGAATACACTGTTATACCATGAGTTTCTACTTCTACATGTAAACAGCATCAAATATACTTGTATTCAATGTGAATACACTGTTATACCATGAGTTTTTACTTCTATATGTATACTGCATCAAATATACTTGTATTCAGTGTGAATACACTGTTATACCATGAGTTTCTACTTCTACATGTAAACAGAATCAAATATACTTGTATTCAATGTGAACACACTGTTATATCATGATTTTTTACTTCTATATGTAAACAACATCAAATAAACTTGTATTCAATGTGAATACACTGTTATACCATGAGTTTTTACTTCTATATGTAAACAGCATCAAATATACTTGTATTCAGTGTGAATACACTGCTATACCATGAGTTTTTACTTCTAAATGTTAACAGCAACAAATATACTTGTATTCAATGTGAATACACTGTTATGCCATGAGTTTAAACTTCTACATGTAAACAGAATCAAATATACTTGTATTCAATGTGAATACACTGTTATACCATGAGTTTTTACTTCTATATGTAAACAACATAAAATATACTTGTATTCAATGTGAATACACTGTTATACCATGAGTTTTTACTTCTATATGTAAACAGCATCAAATATACTTGTATTCAATGTGAATACACTGTTATACCATGAGTTATTACTTATATATGTATACTGCATCAAATATACTGGTTTTCAATGAGAATACACTGTTATACCATGAGTTTTTACTTACATATGTAAACAGCGTCAAATATACTTGTATTCAATGTGAGTACACTTTTATACAATTAGTTTCTACTTCTATATGTAAAGAGGATCAAATATACTTGTATTCAAGATGAATACACTGTTATACCATGAATTTCTACTTCTATATGTAAACAGGATCAAATATACTTGTATTCAATGTGAATACACTGTTATACCATGAGTTTTTACTTCTACATGTAAACAGCATCAAATATACTTGTATTCAATGTGAATAAACTGTTATACCATGAGTTTTTACTTCTATATGTAAACAGAATCAAATATACTTGTATTCAATGTGAATACACTGTTATACCATGAGTTTATACTTCTACAAGTAAACAGAATCAAATATACTTGTATTTAATGTGAATACACTGTTATACCATGAGTTTTTACTTCTATATGTATTCTGCATCAAATATACTTGTATTCAATGTGAATACACTGTTATACCATGAGTTTCTACTTCTACATGTAAACAGCATCAAATATACTTGTATTCAATGTGAATACACTGTTATACCATGAGTTTTTACTTCTATATGTATACTGCATCAAATATACTTGTATTCAGTGTGAATACACTGTTATACCATGAGTTTCTACTTCTACATGTAAACAGAATCAAATATACTTGTATTCAATGTGAACACACTGTTATATCATGATTTTTTACTTCTATATGTAAACAACATCAAATAAACTTGTATTCAATGTGAATACACTGTTATACCATGAGTTTTTACTTCTATATGTAAACAGCATCAAATATACTTGTATTCAGTGTGAATACACTGCTATACCATGAGTTTTTACTTCTAAATGTTAACAGCAACAAATATACTTGTATTCAATGTGAATACACTGTTATACCATGAGTTTTTACTTCTATATGTATACTGCATCAAATATATTTGTATTCAATGTAAATACACTGTTATACCACGAGTTTTTACTTCTATATGTAAAAAGCATCAAATATACTTGTATTCAATGTGAATACACTGTTATACCATGAGTTTCTACTTCTAGATGTAAACAGGATCAAATATACTTGTATTCAATGTGAATACACTGTTATACCATGAGTTTTTACTTCTATACGTATAGTGCATCAAATATACTTGTATTCAATGTGAATACACTGTTATACCATGAGTTTTTACTTCTTTATGTAAACAGAATCAAATATACTTGTATTCAATGTGAATACACTGTTATACTATGAGTTTTTACTTCTATATGTAAACTGCATGGAATTTACTTGTATTCAATGTGAATACACTGTTATACCATGAATTTTTACTTCTTTATGTATTCTGCATCAAATATACTTGTATTCAATGTGAATACACTGTTATACAATAAGTTTCTACTTCTATAGGTAAACAGGATCAAATATACTTGTATTCAATGTCAATACACTGTAATACCATGAGTTTTTACTTCTATATGTATAGTGCATCAAATATACTTGTATTCAATGTGAACAAGCTGTTATACCATGAGTTTTTACTTCTTTATGTAAACAGAATCAAATATACTTGTATTCAATGTGAGTACACTGTTATACTATTAGTTTATACTTCTACATATAAACAGAATCAAATATACTTGTATTCAATGTGAATACACTGTTATACCATGAGTTTATACTTCTACATGTAAACAGAATCAAATATACTTTTATTCAATGTGAAAACACTGTTATACCATGAGTTTATTCTTCTACATGTAAACAGAATCAAATGTACTTGTATTCAATGTGAATACACTGTTATACCATGAGTTTTTACTTCTATATGTAAACAGCATCAAGTATACTTGTATTCAATGTGAATACACTGTTATACCATGAGTTTTTACTTATATATGTATACTGCATCAAATATATACTTGTATTCAATGTGAATACACTGTTATATCATGAGTTTTTACTTCCATATGTAAACAGCGTTAAATATACTTGTATTCAATGTGAGTACACTGTTATACAATGAGTTTCTACTTCTATATGTAAACAGGATCAAATATACTTGTAATCAATGTGAATACACTGTTATACCATGAGTTTCTACTTCTATATGTAAACAGGATCAAATATACTTGTATTCAATGTGAATACACTGTTATACCATGAGTTTTTACTTCTATATGTATACTGCATCAAATATACTTGTATTCAATGTGAATACACTGTTATACCATGAGTTTTTACTTCTATATGTATACTGCATCAAATATACTTGTATTCAATGTGAATACACTGTTATATCATGAGTTTCTACTTCTACATGTAAACAGCATCAAATATACTTGTATTCAATGTGAATACATTGTTACACCATGAGTTTTTACTTCTATATGTATAATGCATCAAATATACTTGTATTCAATGTGAATACACTGTTATACCATGAGTTTTTACTTCTATATGTATAAAGCATCAAATATACTTGTATTCAATGTGAATACACTGCTATACCATGAGTTTTTACTTCTATATATAAATAGAATCAAATAAACTTGTATTCAATGTGAATACATTGTTATACCATGAGTTTATACTTCTACATGTAAACTGAATCAAATATACTTTTATTCAATGTGAATACACTGTTATACCATGAGTTTTTACTTCTATATGAATACTGCATCAAATATACTTGTATTCAATGTGAATACACTGTTATACCATGAGTTTCTACTTCTACATGTAAACAGCATCAAATATAATTGTATTTAATGTGAATACACTGGTATACCATGAGTTTTTACTTCTATATGTATACTGCATCAAATATACTTGTATTCAATGTGAATACACTGTTATACCATGAGTTTTTATTTCTACATGTATACTGCATCAAGTATACTTGTATTCAATGTGAATACACTGTTATACCATGAGTTTTTACTTCTATATCTAAACAGCATCAAATATACTTGTATTCAATGTGAATACACTGTTATACCACGAGTTTTTACTTCTTTATGTATACAGCATCAAATATACTTGTATTTAATGTTAATACACTGTTATAACATGAGTTTTTATTTCTATATGTAAACAGCATCAAATATACTTGTATTCAATGTGCATACACTGTTATACCATGAGTTTCTACTTCTACATGTAAACAGCATCAAATATACTTGTATTCAATGTGTACACTGGTATACCATTTGTTTTTACTTCTATGTGTAAACAGCATCAAATATACTTGTATTCAATGTGAATACACTGTTATACCCTGATTTTTTACTTCTATATGCATACTGCATCAAATATACTTCTTTTTAATGTGAATACACTGTTATTCCATGAGTTTTTCCTTCTATTGTAAACAGCATCAAATATACTTGTAATCAATGTGAATACACTGTTATACCATGACTTTCTACTTCTATATGTATTCTGCATCAAATATACTTGTATGCAATGTGAATACACTGTTATACCATGAGGTTCTACTTCTACATGTAAACAGCATCAAATATACTTGTATTTAATGTGAATACACTGTTATACCATGAGTTTTTACTTCTATATGTATACTGAATCAAATATACTTGTATTCAACGTTAATACACTGTTATACCATGAGTTTCTTCTTCTACATGTAAACAGCATCAAATATACTTGTATTTAATGTGAATACACTGTTATAATAGGAGTTTTTATTTCTATATGTAAACAGCATCAAATATACTTGTATTCAATGTGAATACACTGTTATACCATGAGTTTCTACTTCTACATATAAACAGCATCAAATATACTTGTATTCAATGTGAATACACTGTTATACCATGAGTTTTTACTTCTGTATGTAAACAGCTTCAAATATACTTGTATTCAATGTGAATACACTGTTATACCATGTGTTTCTACTTCTACATGTAAACAGCATCAAATATACTTGTATTCAATGTGAATACACTGTTATACCAAGAGTTTTTAATTTTATATGTATACTGCATCAAATATAATTGTATGCAATGTGAATACACTGTTATACCATGAGTTTCTACTTCTACATGTAAACAGCATCAAATATACTTGTATTTAATGTGAATACACTGTTATACCATGAGTTTTTACTTCTATATGTATACTGAATCAAATATACTTGTATTCAATGTGAATACACTGTTATATTATGAGTTTTTACTTCTACATGTAAACAGCATCACATATACTTGTATTCAATGTGAATACATTGTTAAACCATGAGTTTTTACTTCTATATGTATACTGCATCAAATATACTTGTATTCAATGTGAATACACTGTTATACCATGAATTTTTACTTCTATATGTATAATGCAACAAATATACTTGTATTCAATGGGAATACACTGTTATACCATGAGTTTTTTCTTCTACATGTATACTGCATCAAATATACTTGTATTCAATGTGAATACACTGTTATACCATGAGTTTCTACTTCTATATGTATTCTGCATCAAATATACTTGTATTCAATGTGAATACACTGTTATACCATGAGTTTTTACTTCTATATGTAAACAGAATCAAATATACTTGTATTCAATGTGAATACACTTTTATATCATTAGTTTTTACTTCTATATGTATACTGCATCAAATATACTTGTATTCAATGTGAATACACTGTTATACCATGAGTTTTTACGTCTATATGTAAACAGCATCAAATATACTTGTATTCAATGTGAATACACTGTTATAGTATGAGTTTTTACTTCTATATGTATACTGCATCAAATAAACTTGTATTTAATGGGAATACACTGTTATACAATGAGTTTTTACTTCGATATGTATACTGCATTAAATATTCTTGTAGTCAATGTGAATACACTGTTATACCATGAGTTTTTACTTCTAGATGTATACTACATCAAATATACTTGTATTCAATGTGAATACACTGTTATACCATGAGTTTATACTTCTACACGTAAACAGAATCAAATACACTTGTATTAAATGTGAAAACACTGTTATACCATGAGTTTTTACTTCTGTATGTATACTGCATCAAATATACTTGTATTCAATGTGAATACACTGTTATACCATGAGTTTTTACCTCTATATGTAAACAGCACCAAATATACTTGTATTCAATGTGAATACACTGTTATACCATGAGTTTTTACTTCTATATGTATACTGCATCAAATATACTTGTATACAATGTGAAAACACTGTTATACCATGAGTTTCTTCTTCTACATGTAAACAGCATCAAATATACTTGTATTCAATGTGAATACACTGTTATACCATGAGTTTTTACTTCTATATGTATACTGCATCAAATATACTTGTATTCAATGTGAATACACTGTTATACCATGAGTTTTTACTTCTATATGTATACTGCATCAAATATACTTGTATTCAATGTGAATACACTGCTATACCATGAGTTTTTACTTCTAAGTATAAACAGAATCAAATATACTTGTATTCAATGTGAATACACTGTTATACCATGAGTTTATACTTCTACATGTGAACAGAATCAAATATACTTGTATTCAATGTGAATACACTGTTATACCATGAGTTTTTACTTCTATATGTAAACAGAATCAAATATACTTGTATTCAATGTGAATACACTGTTATACCATGAGTTTTTACTTCTATATGTAAACAGCATCAAATATACTTGTATTCAATGTGAATACATTGTTATACCATGAGTTTTTACTTCTATATGTATTCTGCATCAAATATACTTGTATTCAATGTGAATACACTGTTATACCATGAGTTTCTACTTCTACATGTAAACAGCATCAAATATTCTTGTATTTAATGTGAATACACTGTTATACCATGTTTTTTTACTTCTATATGGATACTGCATCAAATATACTTGTATTCAATGTGAATACACTGTTATACCATGAGTTTTTACTTCTATATGTAAACAGCATCAAATATACTTGTATTGAATGTGAATACACTGCTATACCATGAGTTTTTACTTCTATATATAAACAGAATCAAATATACTTGTATTCAATTTGAATACACTGTTATACCATGAGTTTATACTTCTACATGTAAACAGAATCAAATATATTTGTATACAATGTGATTACACTGTTATACCATGAGTTTTTACTTCTATATGTATACAGAATCAAATATACTTGTATTCAATTGAATACACTGTTATATTATGAGTTTTTACTTCTATATGTAAACAGCATCACATATACTTGTATTCAATGTGAATACATTGTTAAACCATGAGTTTTTACTTCTATATGTATACTGCATCAAATATACTTGTATTCAATGTGAATACACTGTTATACCATGAATTTTTACTTCTATATGTATAATGCAACAAATATACTTGTATTCAATGGGAATACACTGTTATACCTTGAGTTTTTTCTTCTACATGTATACTGCATCAAATATACTTGTATTCAATGTGAATACACTGTTATACCATGAGTTTCTACTTCTATATGTATTCTGCATCAAATATACTTGTATTCAATGTGAATACACTGTTATACCATGAGTTTTTACTTCTATATGTAAACAGAATCAAATACACTTGTATTCAATGTGAATACACTTTTATATCATTAGTTTTTACTTCTATATGTATACTGCATCAAATATATCTGTATTCAATGTGAATACACTGTTATACCATGAGTTTTTACGTCTATATGTAAACAGCATCAAATATACTTGTATTCAATGTGAATACACTGTTATAGTATGAGTTTTTACTTCTATATGTATACTGCATCAAATAAACTTGTATTTAATGGGAATACACTGTTATACAATGAGTTTTTACTTCGATATGTATACTGCATTAAATATTCTTGTAGTCAATGTGAATACACTGTTATACCATGAGTTTTTACTTCTAGATGTATAATGCATCAAATATACTTGTATTCAATGTGAATACACTGTTATACCATGAGTTTATACTTCTACATGTAAACAGAATCAAATACACTTGTATTAAATGTGAAAACACTGTTATACCATGAGTTTTTACTTCTGTATGTATACTGCATCAAATATACTTGTATTCAATGTGAATACACTGTTATACCATGAGTTTTCACTTCTATATGTAAACAGCACCAAATATACTTGTATTCAATGTGAATACATTGTTATACCATGAGTTTTTACTTCTATATGTATATTGCATCAAATATACTTGTATTCAATGTGAATAAACTGTTATGCCATGAGTTTCTACTTCTACATGTAAACAGCATCAAATATACTTGTATTCAATGTTAATACACTGTTATACCATGAGTTTCTACTTCTACATGTAAACAGCATCAAATATACTTGTATTCAATGTGAATACACTGTTATAGTATGAGTTTTTACTTCTATATGTATACTGATTCAAATATACTTGTATTCAATGTGAATTCACTGTTATACCATGAATTTTTACTTCTATATGTATACTGCATCAAATATACTTGTATTCAATGTGAATACACTGTTATACCATGAGTTTATACTTCTACATGTGAACAGAATCAAATATACTTGTATTCAATGTGAATACACTGTTATACCATGAGTTTTTACTTCTATATGTAAACAGAATCAAATATACTTGTATTCAATGTGAATACACTGTTATACCATGAGTTTCTACTTCTATATGTATTCTGCATCAAATATACTTGTATTCAATGTGAATACACTGTTATACCATGAGTTTTTACTTCTATATGTAAACAGAATCAAATATACTTGTATTCAATGTGAATAAACTTTTATATCATTAGTTTTTACTTCTATATGTATACTGCATCAAATATATCTGTATTCAATGTGAATACACTGTTATACCATGAGTTTTTACGTCTATATGTAAACAGCATCAAATATACTTGTATTTAATGTGAATACACTGTTATAGTATGAGTTTTTACTTCTATATGTATACTGCATCAAATAAACTTGTATTTAATGGGAATACACTGTTATACAATGAGTTTTTACTTCGATATGTATACTGCATTAAATATTCTTGTAGTCAATGTGAATACACTGTTATACCATGATTTTTTACTTCTACATGTAAACAGAATCAAATATACTAGTATTCAATGTGAATACACTGTTATACCATGAGTTTATACTTTTACATGTAAACAGAATCAAATATACTTGTATTCAATGTGAATACACTGTTATACCATGAGTTTCTACTTCTATATGTATTCTGCATCAAATATATTTGTATTCAATGTGAATACACTGTTATACCATGACTTTCTACTTCTATATGTATTCTGCATCAAATATTCTTGTATTCAATGTGAATACACTGTTATACCATGAGTTTTTACTTCTATATGTAAACAGAATCAAATATACTTGTATTCAATGTGAATATACTGTTATACCATGAGTTTATTCTTCTACATGTAAACAGAATCAAATATACTTGTATTCAATGTGAATACACTGTTATACCATGAGTTTATACTTTTACATGTAAACGGAATCAAATATACTTGTATTCAATGTGAATACACTGTTATACCATGAGTTTTTACTTCTATATGTATACTGCATCAAATATAATTGTATTCAATGTGAATACACTATTGTACCAGGAGTTTTTACCTCTATAGGTAAACAGCATCAAATATACTTGTATTCAATGTGAATACACTGTTATACCATGAGTTTCTACTTCTATATGTAAACAGGATCAAATATACTTGTATTCAATGTGAATACACTGTTATACCATGAGTTTTTACTTCTATATGTAAACAGAATCAAATATACTTGTTTTCAATGTGAATATACTGTTATACCATGAGTTTCTTCTTCTACATGTAAACAGAATCAAATATACTTGTATTCAATGTGAATACACTGTTATACCATGAGTTTATACTTTTACATGTAAACGGAATCAAATATACTTGTATTCAATGTGAATACACTGTTATACCATGAGTTTTTACTTCTATATATAAACAGCATCAAATATACTGGTATTCAATGTGAATACACTGTTATACCATGAGTTTTTACTTCTATATGTATACTGCATCAAATATACTTGTATTCAATGTGAAAACACTGTTATACCATGTGTTTTTACTTCTTTATGTAAACAGAATGAAATATACTTGTATTCAATGTGAATATACTGTTATACCAAGAGTTTATTCTTCTACATGTAAACAGAATCAAATATACTTGTATTCAATGTGAATACACTGTTATACCATGAGTTTTTACTTCTTTATGTATACTGCATCAAATATACTTGTATTCAATGTGAATACACTGTTATACCAGTAGTTTTTAGTTTTATATGTATAATGCATCAAATATACTTGTATTCAATGTGATTACACTGTTATACCACGAGTTTGTACTTTTATATGTAAACAGCATCAAATATACTTGTATTAAATGTGAATACACTGTTATACCATGAGTTTTTACTTCTATATAAATACTGCATCAAATATACTTGTATTCAATGTGAATACACTGTTATACCATGAGTTTCTTCTTCTACATGTAAACAGCATCAAATATACTTGTATTCAATGTGAATACACTGTTATAATATGAGTTTTTACTTCTACATGTATACTGCATCAAATATAATTGTATTCAATGTGAATACACTGTTATACCATGAGTTTTTACTTTTATATGTATACTGCATCAAATATACTTGTATTCAATGTGAATACACTGTTATACCATGAGTTTCTACTTCTACATGTAAACAGCATCAAATATACTTGTATTCAATGTGAATACACTGTTATAGTATGAGTTTTTACTTCTATATGTATACTGATTCAAATATACTTGTATTCAATGTGAATTCACTGTTATACCATGAATTTTTACTTCTATATGTATACTGCATCAAATATACTTGTATTCAATGTGAATACACTGTTATACCATGAGTTTATACTTCTACATGTGAACAGAATCAAATATACTTGTATTCAATGTGAATACACTGTTATACCATGAGTTTTTACTTCTATATGTAAACAGAATCAAATATACTTGTATTCAATGTGAATACACTGTTATACCATGAGTTTCTACTTCTATATGTATTCTGCATCAAATATACTTGTATTCAATGTGAATACACTGTTATACCATGAGTTTTTACTTCTATATGTAAACAGAATCAAATATACTTGTATTCAATGTGAATACACTTTTATATCATTAGTTTTTACTTCTATATGTATACTGCATCAAATATATCTGTATTCAATGTGAATACACTGTTATACCATGAGTTTTTACGTCTATATGTAAACAGCATCAAATATACTTGTATTTAATGTGAATACACTGTTATAGTATGAGTTTTTACTTCTATATGTATACTGCATCAAATAAACTTGTATTTAATGGGAATACACTGTTATACAA
This sequence comes from Daphnia magna, assembly GCF_020631705.1. Lineage (NCBI taxonomy): Eukaryota > Metazoa > Arthropoda > Branchiopoda > Diplostraca > Daphniidae > Daphnia > Daphnia magna. Next base: position 46,262 of record NW_025533159.1, on the reverse strand, counting down.
TGAGTTTTTACTTCGATATGTATACTGCATTAAATATTCTTGTAGTCAATGTGAATACACTGTTATACCATGAGTTTTTACTTCTACATGTAAACAGAATCAAATATACTAGTATTCAATGTGAATACACTGTTATACCATGAGTTTATACTTTTACATGTAAACAGAATCAAATATACTTGTATTCAATGTGAATACACTGTTATACCATGAGTTTCTACTTCTATATGTATTCTGCATCAAATATATTTGTATTCAATGTGAATACACTGTTATACCATGACTTTCTTCTTCTATATGTATTCTGCATCAAATATTCTTGTATTCAATGTGAATACACTGTTATACCATGAGTTTTTACTTCTATATGTAAACAGAATCAAATATACTTGTATTCAATGTGAATATACTGTTATACCATGAGTTTATTCTTCTACATGTAAACAGAATCAAATATACTTGTATTCAATGTGAATACACTGTTATACCATGAGTTTATACTTTTACATGTAAACGGAATCAAATATACTTGTATTCAATGTGAATACACTGTTATACCATGAGTTTTTACTTCTATATGTATACTGCATCAAATATAATTGTATTCAATGTGAATACACTATTATACCAGGAGTTTTTACCTCTATAGGTAAACAGCATCAAATATACTTGTATTCAATGTGAATACACTGTTATACCATGAGTTTCTACTTCTATATGTAAACAGGATCAAATATACTTGTATTCAATGTGAATACACTGTTATACCATGAGTTTTTACTTCTATATGTAAACAGAATCAAATATACTTGTTTTCAATGTGAATATACTGTTATACCATGAGTTTCTTCTTCTACATGTAAACAGAATCAAATATACTTGTATTCAATGTGAATACACTGTTATACCATGAGTTTATACTTTTACATGTAAACGGAATCAAATATACTTGTATTCAATGTGAATACACTGTTATACCATGAGTTTTTACTTCTATATATAAACAGCATCAAATATACTGGTATTCAATGTGAATACACTGTTATACCATGAGTTTTTACTTCTATATGTATACTGCATCAAATATACTTGTATTCAATGTGAAAACACTGTTATACCATGTGTTTTTACTTCTTTATGTAAACAGAATGAAATATACTTGTATTCAATGTGAATATACTGTTATACCAAGAGTTTATTCTTCTACATGTAAACAGAATCAAATATACTTGTATTCAATGTGAATACACTGTTATACCATGAGTTTTTACTTCTTTATGTATACTGCATCAAATATACTTGTATTCAATGTGAATACACTGTTATACCAGTAGTTTTTAGTTTTATATGTATAATGCATCAAATATACTTGTATTCAATGTGATTACACTGTTATACCACGAGTTTGTACTTTTATATGTAAACAGCATCAAATATACTTGTATTAAATGTGAATACACTGTTATACCATGAGTTTTTACTTCTATATAAATACTGCATCAAATATACTTGTATTCAATGTGAATACACTGTTATACCATAAGTTTCTTCTTCTACATGTAAACAGCATCACATATACTTGTATTCAATGTGAATACACTGTTATAATATGAGTTTTTACTTCTACATGTATACTGCATCAAATATAATTGTATTCAATGTGAATACACTGTTATACCATGAGTTTTTACTTTTATATGTATACTGCATCAAATATACTTGTATTCAATGTGAATACACTGTTATACCATGAGTTTTTACTTCTATATGTAAACATAATCGAATATACTTGTATTCAATGTAAATACACTGTTATACCATGAGTTTTTACTTCTATATGTATTCTGCATCAAATATACTTGTATTCAATGTGAATACACTATTATACCATGAGTTTTTACTTCTATAGGTAAACAGCATCAAATATACTTGTATTCAATGTGAATTCACTGTTATACCATGAGTTTTTACTTCTATATGTAAACAGCATCAAATATACTTGTATTCAATGTGAATTTACTGTTATACCATGAGTTTTTACTTCTATATGTAAACAGAATCAAATATACTCGTATTCAATGTGAATACACTTTCATATAATGAGTTTTTACTTCTATATGTATACTGCATCAAATATACTTGTATTCAATGTGAATACACTGTTATACCATGAGTTTTTACTTCTATATGTATACTGCATCAAATATATTTGTATTCAATGTGAATACACTGTTATACCATGACTTTCTACTTCTATATGTATTCTGCATCAAATATACTTGTATTCAATGAGAATACACTGTTATACCATGAGTTTTTACTTCTATATGTAAACAGCAACAAATATACTTGTATTCAATTTGAATACACTGTTATACCATGAGTTTTTACTTCTATATGTCAACAGCATCAAATATACTTGTATTCAATGTGAATGCACTGTTATACCATGAGTTTTTACTTCTATATATATTCTGCATCAAATATACTTGTATTCAATGTTAATACACTGTCATACCATAAGTTTTTACTTCTATATGTAAACAGCATCAAATATACTTGTATTCAATGTAAATACTCTGTTATACCATGAGTTTCTACTTCTATATGTAAACAGGATGAATATACTTGTATTCAATGTGAATACACTGTTATACCATGAGTTTCTACTTCTATATGTAAACAGGATGAAATATACTTGTATTTAATTTGAATACACTGTTATACCATAAGTTTTTACTTCTATATGTAAAGAGCATCAAATATACTTGTATTCAATGTGAATACACTGTTATACCATGAGTTTTTACTTCTATATGTATACTGCATCAAATATACTTGTATTCATAAGAATACACTGTTATACCATGAGTTTCTACTTCTATATGTAAACAGGATCAAATATACTTGTATTCAATGTAAATACACTGTTATACCATGAGTTTTTCTTCTAAATGTAAACAGAATCAATTATTCTTGTATTCAATGTGATACACTGTTATACCATGAGTTTTTACTTCTATATGTAAACAGCATCAAACATACTTGTATTCAATGTAAATACACTGTTATACCATGAGTTTCTACTTCTATATGTAAACAGCATCAAATATACTTGTATTCATTATGAATACACTGTTATACCATGAGTTTTTACTTCTATATGTAAACAGCATCAAATATACTTGTATTCAATGTGAATACTCTGTTATACCATGATTTTTTACTTCTATATGTAAACTGCATCAAATATACTTGTATTCAATTTGAATACTCTGTTATACCATGAGTTTTTACTTCTATATGTAAACAGCATAAATATACTTGTATTCAATGTGAATGCACTGTTATACCATGAGTTTTTACTTCTATGTATATTCTGCATCAAATATACTTGTATTCAATGTGAATACAATGTTAAACCAAAAAGTTTTACTTCTATATGTAAACAGCATCAAATATACTTGTATTCAATGTGAATACACTGTCATACCATAAGTTTTTACTTCTATATGTAAACAGCATCAAATATACTTGTATTCAATGTAAATACTCTGTTATACCATTAGTTTCTACTTCTATATGTAAACAGGATGAATATACTTGTATTCAACGTGAATACACTGTTATACCATGAGTTTCTACTTCTATATGTAAACAGGATGAAATATACTTGTATTTAATTTGAATACACTGTTATACCATAAGTTTTTACTTCTATATGTAAAGAGCATCAAATATACTTGTATTCAATGTGAATACACTGTTATACCATGAGTTTTTACTTCTATATGTATACTGCATCAAATATACTTGTATTCATAAGAATACAATGTTATACCATGAGTTTCTACTTCTATATGTAAACAGGATCAAATATACTTGTATTCAATGTAAATACACTGTTATACCATGAGTTTTTCTTCTAAATGTAAACAGAATCAATTATTCTTGTATTCAATGTGATACACTGTTATACCATGAGTTTTTACTTCTATATGTAAACAGCATCAAACATACTTGTATTCAATGTAAATACACTGTTATACCATGAGTTTCTACTTCTATATGTAAACAGCATCAAATATACTTGTATTCATTATGAATACACTGTTATACCATGAGTTTTTACTTCTATATGTAAACAGCATCAAATATACTTGTATTCAATGTGAATACTCTGTTATACCATGATTTTTTACTTCTATATGTAAACTGCATCAAATATACTTGTATTCAATTTGAATACTCTGTTATACCATGAGTTTTTACTTGTATATGTAAACAGCATAAATATACTTGTATTCAATGTGAATGCACTGTTATACCATGAGTTTTTACTTCTATGTATATTCTGCATCAAATATACTTGTATTCAATGTGAATACAATGTTAAACCAAAATGTTTTACTTCTATATGTAAACAGCATCAAATATACTTGTATTCAATGTAAATACTCTGTTATACCATGAGTTTTTACTTCTATATGTATACTGCATCAAATATACTTGTATTCAATGTAAATACACTGTTATACCATGAGTTTTTACTTCTATATGTAAACAGCATCAATTATTCTTGTATTCAATGTGAATACACTGTTATACCAAGAGTTTTTACTTCTATATGTAAACAGCATCAAACATACTTGTATTCAATGTGAATACACTGTTATACCATGAGTTTCTACTTCTATATGTAAAAAGCATCAAATATACTTGTATTCATTATGAATACACTGTTATACCATGAGTTTTTACTTCTATATGTAAACAGCATCAAATATACTTGTATTAAATGTGAATACTCTGTTATAGCATGAGTTTTTACTTCTATATGTAAACTGCATCAAATATACTTGTATAAATGTGAATACACTGTTATACCATGAGTTTTTACTTCTATATGTAAATTGCATCAAATATACTTGTATATATGTGAATACACTGTTATACCATGAGTTTTTACTTCGATATGTATACTGCATCAAATATACTTGTATTCAATATGAATACACTGTTATACCATGAGTTTTTACTTCTATATGTAAACTGCATCAAATATACTTGTATAAATGTGAATACACTGTTATATCATGAGTTTTTACTTCTATATGTAAACTGCATCAAATATACTTGTATATATGTGAATACACTGTTATACCATGAGTTTTTACTTCTATATGTATACTGCATCAAATATACTTGTATTCAATGTGAATTCACTGTTATACCATGAGTTTCTACTTCTATATGTAAACAGGATCAAATATACTTGTATTCAATGTGAATACACTGTTATACCATGAGTTTTTACTTCTAAATGTATACTGCATCACATATACTTGTATTCAATGTGAATACACTGTTATACCATGAGTTTTTACTTCTATATGTAAACAGCATCAAATATACTTGTATTCAATGTGATTACACTGTTGTACCATGAGTTTCTACTTCTATATGTAAACAGCATCAAATATACTTGTATTCAATGTGAATACACTGTTATACCATGAGTTTCTACTTTTATATGTAAACAGCATCAAATATACTTGTATTTAATGTGAATACCCTGTTATACCATGAGTTTTTACTTCTATATGTAAACAGCATCAAATATACTTGTATTCATAAGAATACACTGTTATACCATGAGATTCTACTTCTATATGTAAACAGGATCAAATATACTTGTATTCAATGTGAATACACTGTTATACCATGAGTTTTTATTTCTATATGTAAACAGCATCAATTATTCTTGTATTCAATGTGAATACACTGTTATATCAAGAGTTTTTACTTCTATATGTAAACAGCATCAAACATACTTGTATTCAATGTGAATACACTGTTATACCATGAGTTTCTACTTCTATATGTAAACAGCATCAAATATACTTGTATTCATTATGAATACACTGTTATACCATGAGTTTTTACTTCTATATGTAAACAGCATCAAATATACTTGTATTCAATGTGAATGCACTGTTATACCATGAGTTTTTACTTCTATATGTAAACTGCATCAAATATACTTGTATAAATGTGAATACACTGTTATATCATGAGTTTTTACTTCTATATGTAAACTGCATCAAATATACTTGTATATATGTGAATACACTGTTATACCATGAGTTTTTACTTCTATATGTATACTGCATCAAATATACTTGTATTCAATGTGAATTGCCTACAAGTGGCTCGACCTGGATCCATATAGGTGTTGACCTTGTGTAATACAGCTGATTTTTCAAAGCAGAAACAAATGACAGTCACCTCAGGCCCTCAGGAACTACGCCCCTTCAGACCTTTTTCAGCTTTCAAAGAGAGAACATGTCTTCTTCGTCTAGTTCGTCAAATTCGTCAAGTTCGTCAATCTCTTCTCCCAGCTCGAGTTCAGATTCCGTCTCGAGAAATCAGGACTATCGCAATCGTCTACGCGACCATAGCCGTCGGACCGGAGAGAAAGAGAGGAGGGGCGCAGATCGAGACTGGGACCGTAGAGGCAGGATCCGCGGTCGAAGGGAGACTATCAGCCGCTCTCGTAGTCGCTCACGCAGCTACAACCGCAACCGCAGTGGCTCTCGCAGCCTCAGCCGCTACCGTAACCGTAGCCGATCGTCGAGCCGCAATAGCACCCGTTCAACCGAGCAAGCCAGACCGACGGACCAAATCAGTATTCATACCGACCTCCCTCCGACAGCCATTCAAGATGATGGTGAGTTAATTATCGCCGATGCCATCCCACCACCCCTCGATCAGGAACCACTTCTGCCCAAAAGTTTCCGTCTCGACAAGGCCCGTTCGAAAGAACTCAGGTCTTGGATGACCTCTGCCCAGAAACCGACGGAGGCCAAACAGCTTAGGGAAAATTTTCATCCCTCGTTCGAAAAGCGTTCTTTTGAGTTTAAAGTTCCAGTGCTGGACCCCTCCATGGCACGGAGGCTCAAGGAAGTAAGAGGAGGAGAGGCGAGCAAGGCGGAGGCTAAGGAAAAGGCCCTAGTGGCCTCTCAATTTAAAATATTGGACATCGCCAAGCCTATGCTGTATCTTTGGGGCAGTGCATCGGCCTCTAATGATCCAGTCCTGATCAGCGCGGCAGAGTCGGCGCTTCAGCTGTGGGGCCACGCCTTTCACAGCATAACGATGCAGAGAAGGGAGAACGTGCTGCACCAGACGGACCCCCGTTTCGAGGCCTTATTGTCGGAACCGGGCCGGTTCAAGGCAAGGGATTGCGGCCTGCTCTTCGGCCGCACCTTTCTCCGCAGCATGGTCAGAGACGCATCCGATGACCAGAAATTGAAGTCTCTGGGCCAGCCCGGGGGACGGCCATCTACATCCTCTTCTAGCCGCCACAGCAGACCCAGCGGCAGCTCGCGTGGGGCGAAAAGTGGCAGAACTGGATCCGGCTTCACCCTCCACGGTAACTTCAACAAACGCGGCACCAGACCCGGATCTTCATTCAATCGCGGATCGAGGTTAGTTTCACCTCCTTTATCTCCTGTTGCTATGTCCCCTCCGACGGTCGGTGGCAGAGTCCGCCGGTTTTCCTCCTTTTGGTCGTCGCTAACGTCTGACAGATGGGTGTTGGAAACCGTGTCCTTGGGGGTAAAAATCCCATTTTTAGAGGTGCCGTACCAGAATCGGCCGGGTGGCAACATGCACTTTAATGCCGAGATGAAGGAAATCGGTAACACTGAAGTCGCATCGCTTCTAGCTAAAGGGGCTATTGAACAGGTTCCACTAGGGGATTTATGTTTCGTGAGTGGCATATTTGTTATCCCCAAGAGTTCCGGAGGGTTTAGGCCGATTATAAATTTAAAGGGTTTAAATAGATTTGTCGAGCATATTCATTTCAAAATGGAGGGCGTCAATGTAATGAAGGGAATGGTGAGGAAGGGCGACTTTTTTACAAAAATCGACTTACAAGATGCATACCTCACCATTCCCATTCACCCGGAACATAAAAAATTCCTGCAATTTTTATGGGAAGGGTCCCTTTTTCAGTTCTCTTCCCTCTGTTTTGGGCTCGCATCCGCCCCCTGGACCTTCACTAAAATTCTTAAACCTTTGGTGGCCTTCCTAAGGAAAAGGGGGATAAGAATAGTGGTCTATTTGGACGATTTTCTCATTTTGAACCAGTCCAAAGAAGGGGCAGAGCGTGATTTTAAGTTTGCGGTAGATTTGTTGATCAAATGCGGGTTTTTAATCAACTGGGAAAAGTCGTTGGGCGTGGCCGCTCAAGAGAGAGAGTTTTTGGGTCTTATTGTAAATTCGACATCCTTATCGCTCTCCCTTTTGCCCCGCAAGACCCAACAGATTATTGAAATTTGTCGCAAGGCTCGGGTCTCGAAAACGGTTTCTCTAAGAGAAGTGTCTAAAATTCTGGGTAATCTGGCCTGGGCGATTCAAGCGATTCCCTTTGCACAGGGCCATTACCGGTGCATCCAACGGCAGTTCTTGAGAGAATCGGCCCAGGCCGGCGGAGATCTGTCAACCCTAATTTCTCTGGACAGGGAATCTAATTTGGATCTCGACTGGTGGGCAACCAATGTTGAGACGGCCAATGGTAGGCCGCTTTCGACTCAAGAGCCGGACCTCATAATTTTTTCCGACGCCTCCCTCTCAGGGTGGGGCGCGACCTTAAACGACGCGTCGGCAAAAGGGCCATGGACGGGCCGGGACCGGTCTCGCCATATCAATGAGTTGGAGCTGCTTGCAGCCTTATACGCATTGAGATCATTTACTAGCCAGGCCTCTCGGGTTGCAGTGCGGTTGATGTTGGATAACATCACGGCGGTTCACTATGTGAACAAGTCAGGCGGATCCAGATCGGAAGGCCTGTGCCGGATTAGCGCGGAGATCGTAGCGTGGTGTGAATCGCGGTCGATCAATATTAATGCCGTTTACCTTCCCGGTGCCCAAAATATAGTTGCAGATCGCCTGTCAAGGGCCCCGCCGGACTCAAGCGACTGGATGCTGAATCCAGCCGTATTCAGTCACCTAAGAGCTCGTTGGAGCCTACAGGTGGACCTATTTGCCTCGTTATGGAACAGGCAGATGGACCGATTCGTGAGCTGGGGCTCTCATCCGGGCGCGTTAGCAGTAGACGCCTTCAGCATCGGCTGGAAGGATATAGACGCATACGCATTCCCGCCATTTTGTCTGATTCAGAAATGTCTGACCAAGATATGGAGGGAGCAGGCGGAGCTGACGCTCGTGACCCCGTATTGGCCGGCCCAGCCTTGGTTCCCGTCGCTGCTGGAGCTGACGTGCGAGCCAGCGTTGATTCTTCCGAGAAGGGAGCTTTTGTTGGGCCCGACGGGCCAACAGCACCCACTGGCGCAATCGATCCTACTAATCGCCTGGCGGTTGTCAGGAATCAAATGGAAAGCGGCGGCTTTTCGGACCAAGTGGTCAACCTTCTCCTGGGTGGAGTGCGCAACTCCACATCAGCTGCTTACCAATCCGCTTGGAACGGTTGGCACAGTTGGTGTGTTCGGCAGGGAGCGGATCCCATGTCTCCACCTTTAGAGAAGGTACTTGAATTTTTATCGTGGCTGGTGGGCGAGGGAAAGGCATATAGGACAGTTAACGTCGCCCGCTCTATGCTTTCCTCTACCTTGGGTAAGATCGACGGCGTCGACATCGGTAAACACCCACTCGTGGTAAAATTAATGAAAGGGGCCTACAACAAGATGCCACCGGCCCCAAAGTATGCAGGCTTTTGGGATGTAAACTTAGTAATAAATTATATTATCTCCTTGGGCCCTAATGATGGACTTTCGTTGGCCGCCTTATCGTCTAAGTTGGCAGTTTTGTTGGCACTCTCATCGCTATGCAGGGTCTCGGAACTGGCCAACATCGTCAAAGATTCCATTGTGATTGACGACGAACAAGCCAAGTTTTCCCTGTCGGCGCCTAGGAAATCTCAACGGGCGTCCCCTCTCCAAGTGATCACCCTGAAAAAATTGCACCCCGTTTCCTTAGCATGCCCGGTGGAGACTTTGAAACAGTATATTTCCGTCTCGGAGCAGTTCCGTGTAAGGGCAAAAGCTAGATTGCTACTGCTGGGTCTCCGCCCGCCTCGAAGTTCAGTGAGCGGTTCAACGGTGGCACGTTGGATCAAGTCAATCTTGGCGGAGGCAGGAGTAGACACGACCATTTACTCGGCCCACTCTACGCGTGGAGCTTCGGCTTCCAACGCGGCAAATCGAGGTGTACCAACGGACGCTATCTTGTCAGCAGGTTGTTGGAAGTCGGAATCCACATTTACCCGTTTTTACCGTGGCCCGACTGCGGGTGCATCGGTAGCAAGCGCATTGCACATGGGTCGTTAGACCATCATTTCAGTATGCTTTAAAGTCACCTATATGGATCCAGGTCGAGCCACTTGTAGGCAATTAGCTAATTGCTCGATGTCGCTAACTAGCGACAGAAGGGCAATTGTGATTGCCGATCAAGTGGCGAGACCTGGATCCATATGATTAATTCCCACCCGCCAACCCGGTTCTAATTTCTTTCCTTTTAAACATGCCAGTTACAGGAAAGGAAGCAATGGAGCCAGCGGAAGTCAATCGAAGTAATGATGTTCCGAAACTTTCCCATTTTTTGTTGTTGGCGGAATCCCGGCAGAAGATTAAGCAATTTTTTGTTATGGTTATCTGTTTATTTGAAATCCTCATTGGTCTGAAGGGGCGTAGTTCCTGAGGGCCTGAGGTGACTGTCATTTGTTTCTGCTTTGAAAAATCAGCTGTATTACACAAGGTCAACACCTATATGGATCCAGGTCTCGCCACTTGATCGGCAATCACAATTGCCCTTCTGTCGCTAGTTAGCGACATCGAGCAATTAGCTAATTCACTGTTATACCATGAGTTTCTACTTCTATATGTAAACAGGATCAAATATACTTGTATTCAATGTGAATACACTGTTATACCATGAGTTTTTACTTCTAAATGTATACTGCATCACATATACTTGTATTCAATGTGAATACACTGTTATACCATGAGTTTTTACTTCTATATGTAAACAGCATCAAATATACTTGTATTCAATGTGATTACACTGTTGTACCATGAGTTTCTACTTCTATATGTAAACAGCATCAAATATACTTGTATTCAATGTGAATACACTGTTATACCATGAGTTTCTACTTTTATATGTAAACAGCATCAAATATACTTGTATTTAATGTGAATACCCTGTTATACCATGAGTTTTTACTTCTATATGTAAACAGCATCAAATATACTTGTATTCAATGTGAATACACTGTTATACCATGAGTTTTTACTTCTATATGTATACTTCATCAAATATACTTGAATTCAATGTGAATACACTGTTATACCATGAGTTTCTACTTCTATATGTAAACAGGATCAAATATACTGGTATTCAATGTGAATACATTGTTATACCATGAGTTTTTACTTCTATATTTGTTGTAGTTACAAGTGTCTGAGTCTCTCTGGGTGTATTCCGTGAGCCTAGGCCTGGGTCTCCCCTCCATGGAGGATGATCAGCCACCTAGTGGTGATCATTACAACATCTCCCCCTTTGACATAACCCACAAACGATAAACAAGAAATAAGCAAGAACCGAAATGAACAATGTTGAAATGATATGAACAATGACGAAATGACCTGAACAATGACGAAATGAGAGAAAGACGTGACATGAATAAATGACAAAAGAGTGATGATGTTAGGAAACTTGTGGAGGATAATGTTAAGACAAAACACCGAGCTGAACAGAATAGAACGCGAAGAATAAGAGGATAGGATCAGTCTAGCAAGCGTTACTTGAACGCACTTAAACCAGAAAACATAAACGAAATACATGGAACTATGGAGGCGGCTTGACATAACGACGTCCAGAGCGAGTAACACCAATGGCCGGAACAGGAACCGATTGCGATGGCGGAACAGATGCCATCGGCAACCAAACACTACGATCAGCTACCGGAGTTTTGGATTTTAAACTCCGAACAGGACGGGCAGGCGACAGACTAGGATCAGGACATGAAGACACGCTCTGAGCAGCCAAGGGCAAACGTGGCGCAGAACCAATGGGCGAAGCCACAGTTTGTTGACGTTGCGCCACCGACGACAAGCCAGCCCTGCCGCATGATCCGGATGAGTTAACATTCGTCGGAGCAGGAATCTGTCTGGATAATGAAGTCAGAGCCAAGGTCGGAAGACCAGGAACCGGTCTAGACACTGGAACTGTAGCAGGGGGCATGGCAACAACTGGATGTCGATGAAAACAAGGCCTCACCGGATTTCATTTAGAATCACAAACCGAAATATTAAATGCCCAGCGTGTGCGTCGAAACAGACGGCCATCATTTAAACGCACAACGAACGAGTTTGGTTCGGGGCAAACTACACTCACAACACCTGGCAACCACCTATTTTTTAACCAGGGCCCGAACAGGTTGACCAACAGACAATGCGGAGGACCGAATATCAACCGAACGGGGTTGGGTAAATGCCGCTCTCTGTTGACGACGCCCCAGCTCATCCCGAACCACCGACGCAGGAATCAATGTAGACTTGAGCGACGATGAAACAAATGGTAAAGATCCCCGAAGATTGCGACCTTGAAGTAAAACTGAAGGGGCCGGTAATGAGCTGGACACAGGGGTGGAGCGGATTGCAGCCAGTGCCTCCCATAGCGATTTTCCATCCGCAAACATTTTCAGAAGTACACTTTTCACTGTCTGAACGTGACGTTCAACGAGCCCATTAGACTGGGCATACTCCGGGCTGGATGTCACCTGGGTAACATTTATTTTCTTGCAGTACTCCCGGAACTCGGCACTTGCAAATTGGGTCCCATTGTCTGATTCCAACTCTTCCGGGCACCCAAAATCGGAGAAAAACCTGGACATTTCTTCAATTAATACCGCTGACGTCAAGGATTTTAGCGGAACAACGCACGGCCATTTGCTATATGAATCCACCAGAAGAAGATAGTTGACACTGTCAAAATGAAATATGTCCGCCGAAAACATTTGAAAGGCGTAATCTGGGAGACGAACCGGATATAGCGGCTGTTTAGGATTGCGACACCTGTTTTCTTGACACACCACACAACTTGCCACCATGTTCTTCACCTGATCTTCCCAGCCTGGCCAATATACTGCTGACTTTGCGCGTAGAACCGATTTTGTTTCACCAAAATGACCGTCATGGATCCCTTCCATTGTTTCACGACGAAGAGACATTGGGACCACTAAGCGATTACCGCACAATAGCACTCCCTCCACAGCCGACAACTCATTCCGGACGGACCAAAACTGTTTCACCGGAGGTGGACACTGGCTACGTTTTTCAGGCCAGCCCTTCCTAATGACTGTCTTTAAAAGTTGTAGAGTAGGATCCGATGACGTGGCGTCTGCGTATCTCTGTCGGGTTGATCCTGAAGACAAGACGCTATGAAGCACATGGTGAACCTGATCTTCACTATCTTGCGTGACATCATCGACGAACAAGCGTGGGATGGGTGCTCTGCTCAGAGTGTCAGCAATGAACAGGTCTTTACCGGGCTTATATATCAACCATATTATGCATCAAGTATACTTGTATTCAATGTGAATACACTGTTATACCATAATTTTTTACTTCTATATGTAAACAGCCTCAAATATACTTGTATTCAATGTGAATACACTGTTATACCATGAGTTTTTACTTCTATATGTAAACAGCATCAAATATACTTGTATTCAATGTGAATACACTGTTATACAATGAGTTTTTACTTCTATATGTAAACAGCATCAAACATACTTGTATTCAATGTGAATACAATGTTATACCATGAGTTTCTACTTCTATATGTAAACAGCATCAAATATACTTGTATTCATTATGAAAACACTGTTATACCATGAGTTTTTACTTCTATATGTAAACAGCATCAAATATACTTGTATTCAATGTGAATACAATGTTATATCATGAGTTTTTTCTTCTATTTGTATACTGCATCAAAAATACTTGTATTCAATGAGAATACACTGTTATACCATGAGTTTTTACTTCTATATGTAAACAGCAACAAATATACTTGTATTCAATTTGAATACACTGTTATACCATGAGTTTTTACTTCTATATGTAAACAGCATCAAATATACTTGTATTCAATGTGAATGCACTGTTATACCATGAGTTTTTACTTCTATATATATTCTGCATCAAATATACTTGTATTCAATGTGAATACACTGTCATACCATAAGTTTTTACTTCTATATGTAAACAGCATCAAATATACTTGTATTCAATGTAAATACTCTGTTATACCATGAGTTTCTACTTCTATATGTAAACAGGATGAATATACTTGTATTCAATGTGAATACACTGTTATACCATGAGTTTCTACTTCTATATGTAAACAGGATGAAATATACTTGTATTTAATGTGAATACACTGTTATACCATAAGTTTTTACTTCTATATGTAAAGAGCATCAAATATACTTGTATTCAATGTGAATACACTGTTATACCATGAGTTTTTACTTCTATATGTATACTGCATCAAATATACTTGTATTCATAAGAATACACTGTTATACCATGAGTTTCTACTTCTATATGTAAACAGGATCAAATATACTTGTATTCAATGTGAATACACTGTTATACCATGAGTTTTTCTTCTATATGTAAACAGAATCAATTATTCTTGTATTCAATGTGAATACACTGTTATACCATGAGTTTTTACTTCTATATGTAAACAGCATCAAACATACTTGTATTCAATGTGAATACACTGTTATACCATGAGTTTCTACTTCTATATGTAAACAGCATCAAATATACTTGTATTCATTATGAATACACTGTTATACCATGAGTTTTTACTTCTATATGTAAACAGCATCAAATATACTTGTATTCAATGTGAATACTCTGTTATACCATGATTTTTTACTTCTATATGTAAACTGCATCAAATATACTTGTATTCAATTTGAATACACTGTTATACCATGAGTTTTTACTTCTATATGTAAACAGCATAAATATACTTGTATTCAATGTGAATGCACTGTTATACTATGAGTTTTTACTTCTATGTATATTCTGCATCAAATATACTTGTATTCAATGTGAATACAATGTTAAACCAAAAAGTTTTACTTCTATATGTAAACAGCATCAAATATACTTGTATTCAATGTGAATACACTGTTATACCATGAGTTTTTACTTCTGTATGTAAACAGCATCAAATATACTTGTATTCAATGTGAATACACTGTTATACCATGAGTTTTTACTTCTATATGTATACTGCATCAAAAATACTTGTATTCAATGTAAATACACTGTTATACCATGAGTTTTTACTTCTATATGTAAACAGCATCAATTATTCTTGTATTCAATGTGAATACACTGTTATACCAAGAGTTTTTACTTCTATATGTAAACAGCATCAAACATACTTGTATTCAATGTGAATACACTGTTATACCATGAGTTTCTACTTCTATATGTAAAAAGCATCAAATATACTTGTATTCATTATGAATACACTGTTATACCATGAGTTTTTACTTCTATATGTAAACAACATTAAATATACTTGTATTAAATGTGAATACTCTGTTATACCATGAGTTTTTACTTCTATATGTAAACTGCATCAAATATACTTGTATAAATGTGAATACACTGTTATACCATGAGTTTTTACTTCTATATGTAAATTGCATCAAATATACTTGTATATATGTGAATACACTGTTATACCATGAGTTTTTACTTCTATATGTATACTGCATCAAATATACTTGTATTCAATGTGAATACACTGTTATACCATGAGTTTTTACTTCTATATGTAAACAGCATCAAATATACTTGTATTCAATGTGAATACACTGTTATACCATGAGTTTTTTCTTCTATTTGTATACTGCATCAAATATACTTGTATTCAATGAGAATACACTGTTATACCATGAGTTTTTACTTCCTTATGTAAACAGCACCAAATATACTTGTATTCAATTTGAATACACTGTTATACCATGAGTTTTTACTTCTATATGTTAACAGCATCAAAAATACTTGTATTCAATGTGAATGCACTGTTATAACATGAGTTTTTACTTCTATATATATTCTGCATCAAATATACTTGTATTCAATGTCAATACACTGTCATACCATATGTTTTTACTTCTATATGTAAACAGCATCAAATATACTTGTATTCAATGTAAATACTCTGTTATACCATGAGTTTCTACTTTTATATGTAAACAGGATCAAATATACTTGTATTCAATGTGAATACACTGTTATACCATGAGTTTTTACTTCTATATGTAAACAGCATCAAACATACTTGTATTCAATGTGAATACACTGTTATACCATGAGTTTCTACTTCTATATGTAAAAAGCATCAAATATACTTGTATTCATTATGAATACACTGTTATACCATGAGTTTTTACTTCTATATGTAAACAGCATCAAATATACTTGTATTAAATGTGAATACTCTGTTATACCATGAGTTTTTACTTCTATATGTAAACTGCATCAAATATACTTGTATAAATGTGAATACACTGTTATACCATGAGTTTTTACTTCTATATGTAAATTGCATCAAATATACTTGTATATATGTGAATACACTGTTATACCATGAGTTTTTACTTCTATATGTATACTGCATCAAATATACTTGTATTCAATGTGAATACACTGTTATACCATGAGTTTTTACTTCTATATGTAAACAGCATCAAATATACTTGTATTCAATGTGAATACACTGTTATACCATGAGTTTTTTCTTCTATTTGTATACTGCATCAAATATACTTGTATTCAATGAGAATACACTGTTATACCATGTGTTTTTACTTCCTTATGTAAACAGCATCAAATATACTTGTATTCAATTTGAATACACTGTTATACCATGAGTTTTTACTTCTATATGTAAACAGCATCAAAAATACTTGTATTCAATGTGAATGCACTGTTATACCATGAGTTTTTACTTCTATATATATTCTGCATCAAATATACTTGTATTCAATGTGAATACACTGTCATACCATATGTTTTTACTTCTATATGTAAACAGCATCAAATATACTTGTATTCAATGTAAATACTCTGTTATACCATGAGTTTCTACTTCTATATGTAAACAGGATCAAATATACTTGTATTCAATGTGAATACACTGTTATACCATGAGTTTCTACTTCTATATGTAAACAGGATCAAATATACTTGTATTTAATGTGAATACACTGTTATACCATGAGTTTTTACTTCTATATGTAAAGAGCATCAAATATACTTGTATTCAATGTGAATACACTGTTATACCATGAGTTTTTACTTCTATATGTAAACAGCATCAAATATACTTGTATTCAATGTGAATACACTGTTATACCATGAGTTTTTACTTCTATATGTAAACTGCATCAAATATACTTGTATATATGTGAATACACTGTTATACCATGAGTTTTTACTTCTATATGTATACTGCATCAAAAATACTTGTATTCAATGTAAATACACTATTATACCATGAGTTTTTACTTCTATGTATAAGCAGGATCAAATATACTTGTATACAATGTGAATACACTGTTATACCATGAGTTTTTACTTTTATATGTAAACAGCATCAAAGATACTTGTATTCAATGTGAATACACTGTTATACCATGAGTTTTTACTCCTTTATGTAAACAGCATCAAATATACTTGTATTAAATGTGAATACACTGTTATACCATGAGTTTTTACTTCTTTATGTAAACAGCATCAAATATATACTTGTATTCAATGTGAATACACTGTTATACCATGAGTTTTTACTTTTATATGTAAACAGCATCAAATATACTTGTATTCAATGTGAATACACTGTTATACCATGAATTTTTACTTCTATATGTAAACTGCATCAAATATACTTGTATATATGTGAATACACTGTTATACCATGAGTTTTTACTTCTATATGTATACTGCATCAAATAAACTTGTATTCAATGTGAATACACTATTATACCATGAGTTTTTACTTCTATGTATAAGCAGGATCAAATATACTTGTATACAATGTGAATACACTGTTATACCATGAGTTTTTACTTTTATATGTAAACAGCATCAAAGATACTTGTATTCAATGTGAATACACTGTTATACCATGAGTTTTTACTCCTTTATGTAAACAGCATCAAATATACTTGTATTCAATGTGAATACACTGTTATACCATGAGTTTTTACTTCTTTATGTAAACAGCATCAAATATATACTTGTATTCAATGTGAATACACTGTTATACCATGAGTTTTTACTTTTATATGTAAACAGCATCAAATATACTTGTATTCAATGTGAATACACTGTTATACCATGAGTTTTTACTTCTATATGTAAACAGCATCAAATATACTTGTATTCAATGTGAATACACTGTTATACCATGTGTTTTTACTTCTGTATGTATACAGCATCAAATATACTTGTATTCAATGTGAATACACTGTTATACGATAAGTTTTTACTTCTATGTGTAAACAGCATCAAATATACTTGTATTCAATGTGAATACACTGTTATACCACGAGTTTTTACTTCTATATGTATACTGCATCAAATATACTTGTATTCAATGTGAATACACTGTTATACCATGAGTTTTTACTTCTATATGTAAACAGCATCAAATATACTTGTATTCAATGTGAATACACTGTTATACCATGTGTTTTTACTTCTATATGTAAACAGCATCAAATATACTTGTATTCAATGTGAATACACTGTTATACGATAAGTTTTTACTTCTATGTGTAAACAGCATCAAATATACTTGTATTCAATGTGAATACACTGTTATACCACGAGTTTTTACTTCTATATGTATAGTGCATCAAATATACTTGTATTCAATGTGAATACACTGTTATACCATGAGTTTTTACTTCTATATGTAAACAGCATCAAATATACTTGTATTCAATGTGAATACACTGTTATACCATGAGTTTTTTCTTCTATTTGTATACTGCATCAAATATACTTGTATTCAATGAGAATACACTGTTATACCATGTGTTTTTACTTCCTTATGTAAACAGCATCAAATATACTTGTATTCAATTTGAATACACTGTTATACCATGAGTTTTTACTTCTATATGTAAACAGCATCAAAAATACTTGTATTCAATGTGAATGCACTGTTATACCATGAGTTTTTACTTCTATATATATTCTGCATCAAATATACTTGTATTCAATGTGAATACACTGTCATACCATATGTTTTTACTTCTATATGTAAACAGCATCAAATATACTTGTATTCAATGTAAATACTCTGTTATACCATGAGTTTCTACTTCTATATGTAAACAGGATCAAATATACTTGTATTCAATGTGAATACACTGTTATACCATGAGTTTCTACTTCTATATGTAAACAGGATCAAATATACTTGTATTTAATGTGAATACACTGTTATACCATGAGTTTTTACTTCTATATGTAAAGAGCATCAAATATACTTGTATTCAATGTGAATACACTGTTATACCATGAGTTTTTACTTCTATATGTAAACAGCATCAAATATACTTGTATTCAATGTGAATACACTGTTATACCATGAGTTTTTACTTCTATATGTAAACTGCATCAAATATACTTGTATATATGTGAATACACTGTTATACCATGAGTTTTTACTTCTATATGTATACTGCATCAAAAATACTTGTATTCAATGTAAATACACTATTATACCATGAGTTTTTACTTCTATGTATAAGCAGGATCAAATATACTTGTATACAATGTGAATACACTGTTATACCATGAGTTTTTACTTTTATATGTAAACAGCATCAAAGATACTTGTATTCAATGTGAATACACTGTTATACCATGAGTTTTTACTCCTTTATGTAAACAGCATCAAATATACTTGTATTAAATGTGAATACACTGTTATACCATGAGTTTTTACTTCTTTATGTAAACAGCATCAAATATATACTTGTATTCAATGTGAATACACTGTTATACCATGAGTTTTTACTTTTATATGTAAACAGCATCAAATATACTTGTATTCAATGTGAATACACTGTTATACCATGAATTTTTACTTCTATATGTAAACTGCATCAAATATACTTGTATATATGTGAATACACTGTTATACCATGAGTTTTTACTTCTATATGTATACTGCATCAAATAAACTTGTATTCAATGTGAATACACTATTATACCATGAGTTTTTACTTCTATGTATAAGCAGGATCAAATATACTTGTATACAATGTGAATACACTGTTATACCATGAGTTTTTACTTTTATATGTAAACAGCATCAAAGATACTTGTATTCAATGTGAATACACTGTTATACCATGAGTTTTTACTCCTTTATGTAAACAGCATCAAATATACTTGTATTCAATGTGAATACACTGTTATACCATGAGTTTTTACTTCTTTATGTAAACAGCATCAAATATATACTTGTATTCAATGTGAATACACTGTTATACCATGAGTTTTTACTTTTATATGTAAACAGCATCAAATATACTTGTATTCAATGTGAATACACTGTTATACCATGAGTTTTTACTTCTATATGTAAACAGCATCAAATATACTTGTATTCAATGTGAATACACTGTTATACCATGTGTTTTTACTTCTGTATGTATACAGCATCAAATATACTTGTATTCAATGTGAATACACTGTTCTACGATAAGTTTTTACTTCTATGTGTAAACAGCATCAAATATACTTGTATTCAATGTGAATACACTGTTATACCACGAGTTTTTACTTCTATATGTATACTGCATCAAATATACTTGTATTCAATGTGAATACACTGTTATACCATGAGTTTTTACTTCTATATGTAAACAGCATCAAATATACTTGTATTCAATGTGAATACACTGTTATACCATGTGTTTTTACTTCTATATGTAAACAGCATCAAATATACTTGTATTCAATGTGAATACACTGTTATACGATAAGTTTTTACTTCTATGTGTAAACAGCATCAAATATACTTGTATTCAATGTGAATACACTGTTATACCACGAGTTTTTACTTCTATATGTATAGTGCATCAAATATACTTGTATTCAATGTGAATACACTGTTATACCATGAGTTTCTACTTCTATATGTAAACAGCATCAAATATACTTGTATTCAATGTGAATACACTGTTATACCATGAGTTTTTACTTCTATATGTAAACAGCATCAAATACACTTGTATTCAATGTGAATACACTGTTATACCATAAGTTTTTACTTCTATATGTAAACAGCATCAAATATACTTGTATTCAATGTGAATACACTGTTATACCATGCGTTTTTCTTCTATGTGGATACTGCATCAAATATACTTGTATGCAATGTGAATACACTGTTAAACCATGAATTTTTACTTCTATATGTAAACAGCATCAAATATACTTGTATTCAATGTAAATACACTGTTATACCATGAGATTTTACTTCTATATGTAAACAGAATCAAATATACTTGTATTCAATGTGAATACACTGTTATACCATGAGTTTTTCTTCTATATGTAAACAGCATCAAATATACTTGTATTCAATGTGAATACACTGTTTTACCATGAGTTTCTAATTCTATATGTAAACAGGATCAAATATACTTGTATTCAATGTGAATACACTGTAATACCTTGAGTTTTCACTTCTATATGTAAACAGCATCAAATATTCTTGTATTCAATGTGAATACACTGTTATACCATGAGTTTTTACTTCTATATGTAAACAGCATCAAATATACTTGTATTCAATGTGAATACACTGTTATACCATGAGTTTTTACTTCTATATGTAAACAGCATCAAATATACTTGTATTAATTGTGAATACACTTTTATACCATAAGTTTTTACTTCTATATGTAAACAGCATCAAATATTCTTGTATTCAATGTGCATACACTGTTATACGATGAGTTTTTACTTCTATGTGTAAACAGCATCAAATATACTTGTATTCAATAAGAATACACTGTTATACCATGAGTTTTTACATCTATATGTAAACAGCATCAAATATACTTGTATTCAATGTGAATACACTGTTATACCATGAGTTTTTACTTCTATATGTAAACAGCATCAAATATATACTTGTATTCAATGTGAATACACTGTTATACCATGAGTTTTTACTTCTATATGTAAACAGCATCAAATATACTTGTATTCAATGTGAATACACTGTTATACCATGAGTTTTTACTTCTATATGTAAACAGCATCAAATACACTTGTATTCAATGTGAATACACTGTTATACCATAAGTTTTTACTTCTATATGTAAACAGCATCAAATATACTTGTATTCAATGTGAATACACTGTTATACCATGCGTTTTTCTTCTATGTGGATACTGCATCAAATATACTTGTATGCAATGTGTATACACTGTTAAACCATGAATTTTTACTTCTATATGTAAACAGCATCAAATATACTTGTATTCAATGTAAATACACTGTTATACCATGAGTTTTTACTTCTATATGTAAACAGAATCAAATATACTTGTATTCAATGTGAATACACTGTTATACCATGAGTTTTTCTTCTATATGTAAACAGCATCAAATATACTTGTATTCAATGTGAATACACTGTTTTACCATGAGTTTCTAATTCTATATGTAAACAGGATCAAATATACTTGTATTCAATGTGAATACACTGTAATACCTTGAGTTTTCACTTCTATATGTAAACAGCATCAAATATTCTTGTATTCAATGTGAATACACTGTTATACCATGAGTTTTTACTTCTATATGTAAACAGCATCAAATATACTTGTATTCAATGTGAATACACTGTTATACCATGAGTTTTTACTTCTATATGTAAACAGCATCAAATATACTTGTATTAATTGTGAATACACTTTTATACCATAAGTTTTTACTTCTATATGTAAACAGCATCAAATATTCTTGTATTCAATGTGCATACACTGTTATACGATGAGTTTTTACTTCTATATGTAAACCGCATCAAATATACTTGTATTCAATTTGAATACACTGTTATACCATGAGTTTTTCTTCTATATGTAAACAGCATCAAATATACTTGTATTAAATGTGAATACACTGTTATACCATGAGTTTTTACTTCTATATGTAAACAGCATCAAATATACTTGTATTCAATGTGAATACACTGTTATACCATGAGTTTTTACTTCTATATGTAAACAGCATCAAATATACTTGTATTCAATGTGAATACACTGTTATACCATGTGTTTTTACTTCTGTATGTATACAGCATCAAATATACTTGTATTCAATGTGAATACACTGTTATACGATAAGTTTTTACTTCTATGTGTAAACAGCATCAAATATACTTGTATTCAATGTGAATACACTGTTATACCACGAGTTTTTACTTCTATATGTATACTGCATCAAATATACTTGTATTCAATGTGAATACACTGTTATACCATGAGTTTCTACTTCTATATGTAAACAGCATCAAATATACTTGTATTCAATGTGAATACAATGTTATACCATGAGTTTTTACTTCTATATGTAAACAGCATCAAATACACTTGTATTCAATGTGAATACACTGTTATACCATAAGTTTTTACTTCTATATGTAAACAGCATCAAATATACTTGTATTCAATGTGAATACACTGTTATACCATGCGTTTTTCTTCTATGTGGATACTGCATCAAATATACTTGTATGCAATGTGAATACACTGTTAAACCATGAATTTTTACTTCTATATGTAAACAGCATCAAATATACTTGTATTCAATGTAAATACACTTTTATACCATGAGTTTTTACTTCTATATGTAAACAGAATCAAATATACTTGTATTCAATGTGAATACACTGTTATACCATGAGTTTTTCTTCTATATGTAAACAGCATCAAATATACTTGTATTCAATGTGAATACACTGTTTTACCATGAGTTTCTAATTCTATATGTAAACAGGATCAAATATACTTGTATTTAATGTGAATACACTGTAATACCTTGAGTTTTCACTTCTATATGTAAACAGCATCAAATATTCTTGTATTCAATGTGAATACACTGTTATACCATGAGTTTTTACTTCTATATGTAAACAGCATCAAATATACTTGTATTCAATGTGAATACACTGTTATACCATGAGTTTTTACTTCTATATGTAAACTGCATCAAATATACTTGTATTAATTTTGAATACACTTTTATACCATAAGTTTTTACTTCTATATGTAAACAGCATCAAATATTCTTGTATTCAATGTGCACACACTGTTATACGATGAGTTTTTACTTCTATATGTAAACCGCATCAAATATACTTGTATTCAATTTGAATACACTGTTATACCATGAGTTTTTCTTCTATATGTAAACAGCATCAAATATACTTGTATTCAATGTGAATACACTGTTATACCATGAGTTTTTACTTCTATATGTAAACAGCATCAAATATACTTGTATTCAATGTGAATACACTGTTATACCATGAGTTTTTACTTCTATATGTAAACAGCATCAAATATACTTGTATTCAATGTGAATACACTGTTATACCATGTGTTTTTACTTCTGTATGTATACAGCATCAAATATACTTGTATTCAATGTGAATACACTGTTATACGATAAGTTTTTACTTCTATGTGTAAACAGCATCAAATATACTTGTATTCAATGTGAATACACTGTTATACCACGAGTTTTTACTTCTATATGTATACTGCATCAAATATACTTGTATTCAATGTGAATACACTGTTATACCATGAGTTTCTACTTCTATATGTAAACAGCATCAAATATACTTGTATTCAATGTGAATACACTGTTATACCATGAGTTTTTACTTCTATATGTAAACAGCATCAAATACACTTGTATTCAATGTGAATACACTGTTATACCATAAGTTTTTACTTCTATATGTAAACAGCATCAAATATACTTGTATTCAATGTGAATACACTGTTATACCATGCGTTTTTCTTCTATGTGGATACTGCATCAAATATACTTGTATGCAATGTGAATACACTGTTAAACCATGAATTTTTACTTCTATATGTAAACAGAATCAAATATACTTGTATTCAATGTGAATACACTGTTATACCATGAGTTTTTCTTCTATAAGTAAACAGCATCAAATATACTTGTATTCAATGTGAATACACTGTTTTACCATGAGTTTCTAATTCTATATGTAAACAGGATCAAATATACTTGTATTCAATGTGAATACACTGTAATACCTTGAGTTTTCACTTCTATATGTAAACAGCATCAAATATTCTTGTATTCAATGTGAATACACTGTTATACCATGAGTTTTTACTTCTATATGTAAACAGCATCAAATATACTTGTATTCAATGTGAATACACTGTTATACCATGAGTTTTTACTTCTATATGTAAACAGCATCAAATATACTTGTATTAATTGTGAATACACTTTTATACCATAAGTTTTTACTTCTATATGTAAACAGCATCAAATATTCTTGTATTCAATGTGCATACACTGTTATACGATGAGTTTTACTTCTATATGTAAACAGCATCAAATATACTTGTATTCAATTTGAATATACTGTTATACCATGAGTTTTTCTTCTATATGTAAACAGCATCAAATATACTTGTATTCAATGTGAATACACTGTTATACGATAAGTTTTTACTTCTATGTGTAAACAGCATCAAATATATTTGTATTCAATGTGAATACACTGTTATACCACGAGTTTTTACTTCTATATGTATACTGCATCAAATATACTTGTATTCAATGTGAATACACTGTTATACCATGCGTTTTTCTTCTATGTGTATACTGCATCAAATATACTTGTATTCAATGTGAATACACTGTTAAACCATGAATTTTTACTTCTATATGTAAACAGCATCAAATACACTTGTATTCAATGTGAATACACTGTTGTACCATGAATTTTTCTTCTATATGTAAACAGCATCAAATATACTTGTATTCAATGTGAATACACTATTTTACCATGAGTTTCTAATTCTATATGTAAACAGGATCAAATATACTTGTATTCAATGTGAATACACTGTAATACCTTGAGTTTTCACTTCTATATGTAAACAGCATCAAATATACTTGTATTCAATGTGAATACACTGTTATACCATGAGTTTTTACTTCTATATGTAAACTGCATGGAATATACTTGTATTCAATGTGAATACACTGTTATACAGTGAGTTTTTAATTCTAAATGTAAAAAGCATCAAATATACTTGTATTCAATGTGAATACACTGTTATACCATGAGTTTCTACTTCTATATGTAAACAGTATCAAATATACTTGTATTCAATGTGAATACACTGTTATACCATGAGTTTTTACTTATATATGTAAAAAGCATCAAATATACTTGTATTCAATGTGAATACACTGTTATACCATGAGTTTTTACTTCTATATGTAAACAGCATCAAATATACTTGTATTCAATGTGAATACACTGTTATACCATGAGTTTCTACTTCTATATGTAAACAGCATCAAATATACTCGTATTCAATGTGAATACAATGTTATACCATGAGTTTTTACTTCTATATGTAAACTGCATCAAATATACTTGTATTCAATGTGAATACACTGTTATACCATGAGTTTTTACTTCTATATGTAAACTTCATGGAATAAACTTATATTCAATGTCAATACACTGTTATTCCATGAGTTTTTACTTCTATATGTAAACAGCATCAAATATACTTGTATTCAATGTGAATACACTGTTATACCATGGGTTTTTACTTCTATATGTAAACAGCATCAAATATACTTGTATTCAATGTGAATACACTGTTATACCATGAGTTTCTACTTCTATATGTAAACAGCATCAAATATACTCGTATTCAATGTGAATACAATGTTATACCATGAGTTTTAACTTCTATATGTAAACAGCATCAAATATACTTGTATTCAATGTGAATACACTGTTATACCATGAGTTTTTACTTCTATATGTGAACTGCATCAAATATACTTGTATTCAATGTGAATACACTGTTATACCATGAGTTTTTACTTCTATATGTACTCTGCATGGAATATACTTGTATTCAATGTGAATTCACTGTTATACCACGAGTTTTTACTTCTATATGTAAACTGCATGGAATATACTTATATTCAATGTGAATACACTGTTATTCCATGAGTTTTTACTTCTATATGTAAACAGCATCAAATATACTTGTATTCAATGTGAATACACTGTTATACCATGAGTTTTTACTTCTATATGTAAACAGCATCAAATATACTTGTGTTCAATGTGAAAACACTGTTATACCATGAGTTTCTACTTCTATATGTAAACAGCATCAAATATACTTGTATTCAATGTGAATACACTGTTATACAATGAGTTTTTACTTCTATATGTAAACTGCATCAAATATACTTGTATTCAATGTGAATACACTGTTATACCATGAGTTTTTACTTCTATATGTAAACTGCATCAAATATACTTGTATTCAATGTGAATACATTGTTATACCATGAGTTTTTACTTCTATATGTATACTGCATCAAATATACTTGTATTCAATGTGAATACACTGTTATACCATGAGTTTTTACTTCTATATAAAAATAGCATCAAATATACTTGTATTCAATAAGAATACACTGTTATACCATGAGTTTTTACTTCTATATGTATACTTCATCAAATATTCTTGTATTCAATGTGAATACACTGCTATACCATGAGTTTTTACTTCTATATGTATACTGCATCAAATATACTTGTATTCAATGTGAATACACTGTTATACCATGAGTTTTTACTTCTATATGTAAACAGCATCAAATATACTTGTATTCAATGTGAATACACTGTTATACCATGAGTTTTTACTTCTATATGTAAACAGCATCAAATATACTTGTATTCAATGTGAATACACTGTTATACCATGTGTTTTTACTTCTGTATGTATACAGCATCAAATATACTTGTATTCAATGTGAATACACTGTTATACGATAAGTTTTTACTTCTATGTGTAAACAGCATCAAATATACTTGTATTCAATGTGAATACACTGTTATACCACGAGTTTTTACTTCTATATGTATACTGCATCAAATATACTTGTATTCAATGTGAATACACTGTTATACCATGAGTTTCTACTTCTATATGTAAACAGCATCAAATATACTTGTATTCAATGTGAATACACTGTTATACCATGAGTTTTTACTTCTATATGTAAACAGCATCAAATACACTTGTATTCAATGTGAATACACTGTTATACCATAAGTTTTTACTTCTATATGTAAACAGCATCAAATATACTTGTATTCAATGTGAATACACTGTTATACCATGCGTTTTTCTTCTATGTGGATACTGCATCAAATATACTTGTATGCAATGTGAATACACTGTTAAACCATGAATTTTTACTTCTATATGTAAACAGAATCAAATATACTTGTATTCAATGTGAATACACTGTTATACCATGAGTTTTTCTTCTATAAGTAAACAGCATCAAATATACTTGTATTCAATGTGAATACACTGTTTTACCATGAGTTTCTAATTCTATATGTAAACAGGATCAAATATACTTGTATTCAATGTGAATACACTGTAATACCTTGAGTTTTCACTTCTATATGTAAACAGCATCAAATATTCTTGTATTCAATGTGAATACACTGTTATACCATGAGTTTTTACTTCTATATGTAAACAGCATCAAATATACTTGTATTCAATGTGAATACACTGTTATACCATGAGTTTTTACTTCTATATGTAAACAGCATCAAATATACTTGTATTAATTGTGAATACACTTTTATACCATAAGTTTTTACTTCTATATGTAAACAGCATCAAATATTCTTGTATTCAATGTGCATACACTGTTATACGATGAGTTTTACTTCTATATGTAAACAGCATCAAATATACTTGTATTCAATTTGAATATACTGTTATACCATGAGTTTTTCTTCTATATGTAAACAGCATCAAATATACTTGTATTCAATGTGAATACACTGTTATACGATAAGTTTTTACTTCTATGTGTAAACAGCATCAAATATACTTGTATTCAATGTGAATACATTGTTATACCACGAGTTTTTACTTCTATATGTATACTGCATCAAATATACTTGTATTCAATGTGAATACACTGTTATACCATGCGTTTTTCTTCTATGTGTATACTGCATCAAATATACTTGTATTCAATGTGAATACACTGTTAAACCATGAGTTTTTACTTCTATATGTAAACAGCATCAAATACACTTGTATTCAATGTGAATACACTGTTGTACCATGAATTTTTCTTCTATATGTAAACAGCATCAAATATACTTGTATTCAATGTGAATACACTGTTTTACCATGAGTTTCTAATTCTATATGTAAACAGGATCAAATATACTTGTATTCAATGTGAATACACTGTAATACCTTGAGTTTTTACTTCTATATGTAAACAGCATCAAATATACTTGTATTCAATGTGAATACACTGTTATACCATGAGTTTTTACTTCTATATGTAAACTGCATGGAATATACTTGTATTCAATGTGAATACACTGTTATACAGTGAGTTTTTACTTCTATATGTAAACAGCATCAAATATACTTGTATTCAATGTGAATACACTGTTATACCATGAGTTTCTACTTTTATATGTAAACAGTATCAAATATACTTGTATTCAATGTGAATACACTGTTATACCATGAGTTTCTACTTCTATATGTAAACAGCATCAAATATACTTGTATTCAATGTGAATACACTGTTATACCATGAGTTTTTACTTCTATATGTAAACAGCATCAAATATACTTGTATTCAATGTGAATACACTGTTATACCATGAGTTTTTACTTCTATATGTAAACAGCATCAAATATACTTGTATTCAATGTGAATACACTGTTATACCATGAGTTTTTACTTCTATATGTAAACTGCATCAAATATACTTGTATTCAATGTGAATACACTGTTATACCATGAGTTTTTACTTCTATATGTAAACTGCATGGAATAAACTTGTATTCAATGTGAATACACTGTTATACCATGAGTTTTTACTTCTATATGTAAACAGCATCAAATATACTTGTATTCAATGTGAATACACTGTTATACCATGGGTTTTTACTTCTATATGTAAACAGCATCAAATATACTTGTATTCAATGTGAATACACTGTTATACCATGAGTTTTTACTTCTATATGTAAACAGCATCAAATATACTTGTATTCAATGTGAATACACTGTTATACCATGAGTTTTTACTTCTATATGTAAACAGCATCAAATATACTTGTATTCAATGTGAATACACTGTTATACCATGAGTTTTTACTTCTATATGTAAACTGCATCAAATATACTTGTATTCAATGTGAATACACTGTTATACCATGAGTTTTTACTTCTATATGTAAACTGCATGGAATATACTTGTATTCAATGTGAATACACTGTTATACCATGAGTTTTTACTTCTATATGTAAACTGCATGGAATATACTTGTATTCAATGTGAATACACTGTTATACCATGAGTTTTTACTTCTATATGTAAACAGCATCAAATATACTTGTATTCAATGTGAATACACTGTTATACCATGAGTTTTTACTTCTATATGTAAACAGCATCAAATATACTTGTATTCAATGTGAATACACTGTTATACCATGAGTTTCTACTTCTATATGTAAACAGCATCAAATATACTTGTATTCAATGTGAATACACTGTTATACCATGAGTTTTTACTTCTATATGTAAACTGCATCAAATATACTTGTATTCAATGTGAATACACTGTTATACCATGAGTTTTTACTTCTATATGTAAACTGCATCAAATATACTTGTATTCAATGTGAATACACTGTTATACCATGAGTTTTTACTTCTATATGTATACTGCATCAAATATACTTGTATTCAATGTGAATACACTGTTATACCATGAGTTTTTACTTCTATATAAAAACAGCATCAAATATACTTGTATTCAATGTGAATACACTGTTATACCATGAGTTTTTACTTCTATATGTAAACTGCATCAAATATACTTGTATTCAATGTGAATACACTGTTATACCATGAGTTTTTACTTCTATATGTATACTGCATCAAATATACTTGTATTCAATGTGAATACACTGTTATACCATGAGTTTTTACTTCTATATGTAAACAGCATCAAATATACTTGTATTCAATGTGAATACACTGTTATACCATGAGTTTTTACTTCTATATGTAAACAGCATCAAATATACTTGTATTCAATGTGAATACACTGTTATACCATGAGTTTTTACTTCTATATGTAAACTGCATCAAATATACTTGTATTCAATGTGAATACACTGTTATACCATGAGTTTTTACTTCTATATGTAAACTGCATCAAATATACTTGTATTCAATGTGAATACACTGTTATACCATGAGTTTTTACTTCTATATGTATACTGCATCAAATATACTTGTATTCAATGTGAATACACTGTTATACCATGAGGTTTTACTTCTATATGTAAACAGCATCAAATATACTTGTATTCAATGTGAATACACTGTTATACCATGAGTTTTTACTTCTATATGTAAACTGCATCAAATATACTTGTATTCAATGTGAATACACTGTTATACCATGAGTTTTTACTTCTATATGTAAACAGCATCAAATATACTTGTATTCAATGTGAATACACTGTTATACCATGAGTTTTTACTTCTATATGTATACTGCATCAAAAATACTTGTATTCAATGTGAATACACTGTTATACCATGAGTTTTTACTTCTATATGTAAACAGCATCAAATATACTTGTATTCAATGTGAATACACTGTGTATACCATGAGTTTTTACTTCTATATGTAAACTGCATCAAATATACTTGTATTCAATGTGAATACACTGTTATACCATGAGTTTTTACTTCTATATGTAAACAGCATCAAATATACTTGTATTCAATGTGAATACACTGTTATACCATGAGTTTTTACTTCTATATGTAAACAGCATCAAATATACTTGTATTCAATGTGAATACACTGTTATACCATGAGTTTTTACTTCCTATATGTAAACAGCATCAAATATACTTGTATTCAATGTGAATACACTGTTATACCATGAGTTTTTACTTCTATATGTAAACTGCATCAAATATACTTGTATTCAATGTGAATACACTGTTATACCATGAGTTTTTACTTCTATATGTAAACTGCATGGAATATACTTGTATTCAATGTGAATACACTGTTATACCATGAGTTTTTACTTCTATATGTAAACAGCATCAAATATACTTGTATTCAATGTGAATACACTGTTATACCATGAGTTTTTACTTCTATATGTAAACAGCATCAAATATACTTGTATTCAATGTGAATACACTGTTATACCATGAGTTTTTACTTCTATATGTAAACAGCATCAAATATACTTGTATTCAATGTGAATACACTGTTATACCATGAGTTTTAACTTCTATATGTAAACTGCATCAAATATACTTGTATTCAATGTGAATACACTGTTATACCATGAGTTTTTACTTCTATATGTAAACTGCATCAAATATACTTGTATTCAATGTGAATACACTGTTATACCATGAGTTTTTACTTCTATATGTATAACTAGCATGGAATATACTTGTATTCAATGTGAATACACTGTTATACCATGAGTTTTTACTTCTATATGTAAACAGCATCAAATATACTTGTATTCAATGTGAATACACTGTTATACCATGGGTTTTTACTTCTATATGTAAACAGCATCAAATATACTTGTATTCAATGTGAATACACTGTTATACCATGAGTTTTTACTTCTATATGTAAACAGCATCAAATATACTTGTATTCAATGTGAATACACTGTTATACCATGAGTTTTTACTTCTATATGTAAACTGCATCAAATATACTTGTATTCAATGTGAATACACTGTTATACCATGAGTTTTTACTTCTATATGTAAACTGCATGGAATATACTTGTATTCAATGTGAATACACTGTTATACCATGAGTTTTTACTTCTATATGTAAACTGCATGGAATATACTTGTATTCAATGTGAATACACTGTTATACCATGAGTTTTTACTTCTATATGTAAACAGCATCAAATATACTTGTATTCAATGTGAATACACTGTTATACCATGAGTTTTTACTTCTATATGTAAACTGCATCAAATATACTTGTATTCAATGTGAATACACTGTTATACCATGAGTTTTTACTTCTATATGTAAACTGCATCAAATATACTTGTATTCAATGTGAATACACTGTTATACCATGAGTTTTTACTTCTATATAAAAACAGCATCAAATATACTTGTATTCAATGTGAATACACTGTTATACCATGAGTTTTTACTTCTATATGTATACTGCATCAAATATACTTGTATTCAATGTGAATACACTGTTATACCATGAGTTTTTACTTCTATATGTAAACAGCATCAAATATACTTGTATTCAATGTGAATACACTGTTATACCATGAGTTTTTACTTCTATATGTAAACTGCATCAAATATACTTGTATTCAATGTGAATACACTGTTATACCATGAGTTTTTACTTCTATATAGAAACAGCATCAAATATACTTGTATTCAATGTGAATACACTGTTATACCATGAGTTTTTACTTCTATATGTAAACAGCATCAAATATACTTGTATTCAATGTGAATACACTGTTATACCATGAGTTTTTACTTCTATATGTAAACAGCATCAAATATACTTGTATTCAATGTGAATACACTGTTATACCATGAGTTTTTACTTCTATATGTAAACAGCATCAAATATACTTGTATTCAATGTGAATACACTGTTATACCATGAGTTTTTACTTCTATATGTAAACTGCATCAAAAATACTTGTATTCAATGTGAATACACTGTTATACCATGAGTTTTTACTTCTATATGTAAACTGCATCAAATATACTTGTATTCAATGTGAATACACTGTTATACCATGAGTTTTTACTTCTATATAGAAACAGCATCAAATATACTTGTATTCAATGTGAATACACTGTTATACCATGAGTTTTTACTTCTATATGTAAACTGCATCAAATATACTTGTATTCAATGTGAATACACTGTTATACCATGAGTTTTTACTTCTATATGTAAACAGCATCAAATATACTTGTATTCAATGTGAATACACTGTTATACCATGAGTTTTTACTTCTATATAGAAACAGCATCAAATATACTTGTATTCAATGTGAATACACTGTTATACCATGAGTTTTTACTTCTATATGTAAACAGCATCAAATATACTTGTATTCAATGTGAATACACTGTTATACCATGAGTTTTTACTTCTATATGTATACTGCATCAAAAATACTTGTATTCAATGTGAATACACTGTTATACCATGAGTTTTTACTTCTATATGTAAACAGCATCAAATATACTTGTATTCAATGTGAATACACTGTTATACCATGAGTTTTTACTTCTATATGTAAACTGCATCAAATATACTTGTATTCAATGTGAATACACTGTTATACCATGAGTTTTTACTTCTATATGTAAACAGCATCAAATATACTTGTATTCAATGTGAATACACTGTTATACCATGAGTTTTTACTTCTATATGTAAACAGCATCAAATATACTTGTATTCAATGTGAATACACTGTTATACCATGAGTTTTTACTTCTATATAGAAACTGCATCAAATATACTTGTATTCAATGTGAATACACTGTTATACCATGAGTTTTTACTTCTATATGTAAACAGCATCAAATATACTTGTATTCAATGTGAATACACTGTTATACCATGAGTTTTTACTTCTATATGTAAACAGCATCAAATATACTTGTATTCAATGTGAATACACTGTTATACCATGAGTTTTTAGTTCTATATATAAACAGGATCAAATATACTTGTATTCAATGTGAATACACTGTTATACCATGAGTTTTTACTTCTATATGTAAACTGCATCAAATATACTTGTATTCAATGTGAATACACTGTTATACCATGAGTTTTTACTTCTATATGTAAACTGCATCAAATATACTTGTATTCAATGTGAATACACTGTTATACCATGAGTTTTTACTTCTATATGTAAACTGCATCAAATATACTTGTATTCAATGTGAATACACTGTTATACCATGAGTTTTTACTTCTATATGTAAACTGCATCAAATATACTTGTATTCAAAAAGAATACACTGTTATACCATGAGTTTTTACTTCTATATGTAAACAGCATCAAATATACTTGTATTCAATGTGAATACACTGTTATACCATGAGTTTTTACTTCTATATGTAAACAGCATTCAAATATACTTGTATTCAATGTGAATACACTGTTATACCATGAGTTTTTACTTCTATATGTAAACTGCATCAAATATACTTGTATTCAATGTGAATACACTGTTATACCATGAGTTTTTACTTCTATATGTAAACAGCATCAAATATACTTGTATTCAATGTGAATACACTGTTATACCATGAGTTTTTACTTCTATATGTAAACAGCATCAAATATACTTGTATTCAATGTGAATACACTGTTATACCATGAGTTTTTACTTCTATATGTAAACTGCATCAAATATACTTGTATTCAATGTGAATACACTGTTATACCATGAGTTTTTACTTCTATATGTAAACTGCATCAAATATACTTGTATTCAATGTGAATACACTGTTATACCATGAGTTTTTACTTCTATATATAAACTGCATCAAATATACTTGTATTCAATGTGAATACACTGTTATACCATGAGTTTTTACTTCTATATGTAAACAGCATCAAATATACTTGTATTCAATGTGAATACACTGTTATACCATGAGTTTTTACTTCTATATATAAACTGCATCAAATATACTTGTATTCAATGTGAATACACTGTTATACCATGAGTTTTTACTTCTATATGTAAACTGCATCAAATATACTTGTATTCAATGTGAATACACTGTTATACCATGAGTTTTTACTTCTATATGTAAACAGCATCAAATATACTTGTATTCAATGTGAATACACTGTTATACCATGAGTTTTTACTTCTATATGTAAACAGCATCAAATATACTTGTATTCAATGTGAATACACTGTTATACCATGAGTTTTTACTTCTATATGTAAACTGCATCAAATATACTTGTATTCAATGTGAATACACTGTTATACCATGAGTTTTTACTTCTATATGTAAACTGCATCAAATATACTTGTATTCAATGTGAATACACTGTTATACCATGAGTTTTTACTTCTATATGTAAACTGCATCAAATATACTTGTATTCAATGTGAATACACTGTTATACCATGAGTTTTTACTTCTATATGTAAACAGCATCAAATATACTTGTATTCAATGTGAATACACTGTTATACCATGAGTTTTTACTTCTATATGTAAACTGCATCAAATATACTTGTATTCAATGTGAATACACTGTTATACCATGAGTTTTTACTTCTATATGTAAACAGCATCAAATATACTTGTATTCAATGTGAATACACTGTTATACCATGAGTTTTTACTTCTATATGTAAACTGCATCAAATATACTTGTATTCAATGTGAATACACTGTTATACCATGAGTTTTTACTTCTATATGTAAACAGCATCAAATATACTTGTATTCAATGTGAATACACTGTTATACCATGAGTTTTTACTTCTATATGTATACTGCATCAAATATACTTGTATTCAATGTGAATACACTGTTATACCATGAGTTTTTACTTCTATATGTAAACAGCATCAAATATACTTGTATTCAATGTGAATACACTGTTATACCATGAGTTTTTACTTCTATATGTAAACTGCATCAAATATACTTGTATTCAATGTGAATACACTGTTATACCATGAGTTTTTACTTCTATATAGAAACAGTATCAAATATACTTGTATTCAATGTGAATACACTGTTATACCATGAGTTTTTACTTCTATATGTAAACAGCATCAAATATACTTGTATTCAATGTGAATACACTGTTATACCATGAGTTTTTACTTCTATATGTAAACAGCATCAAATATACTTGTATTCAATGTGAATACACTGTTATACCATGAGTTTTTACTTCTATATGTAAACAGCATCAAATATACTTGTATTCAATGTGAATACACTGTTATACCATGAGTTTTTACTTCTATATGTAAACTGCATCAAATATACTTGTATTCAATGTGAATACACTGTTATACCATGAGTTTTTACTTCTATATGTAAACTGCATCAAATATACTTGTATTCAATGTGAATACACTGTTATACCATGAGTTTTTACTTCTATATTGTAAACAGCATCAAATATACTTGTATTCAATGTGAATACACTGTTATACCATGAGTTTTTACTTCTATATAGTAAACTGCATCAAATATACTTGTATTCAATGTGAATACACTGTTATACCATGAGTTTTTACTTCTATATGTAAACAGCATCAAATATACTTGTATTCAATGTGAATACACTGTTATACCATGAGTTTTTACTTCTATATGTAAACTGCATCAAATATACTTGTATTCAATGTGAATACACTGTTATACCATGAGTTTTTACTTCTATATGTAAACAGCATCAAATATACTTGTATTCAATGTGAATACACTGTTATACCATGAGTTTTTACTTCTATATATGTAAACACATCAAAAAAATTCAAGTGAAAACGTAAGATTTTTATAAAAAGCATCAAATATACTTGTATTCAATGTGAATACACTGTTATACCATGAGTT
The DNA here is from genome assembly GCF_020631705.1 of Daphnia magna. Taxonomy (NCBI): domain Eukaryota; kingdom Metazoa; phylum Arthropoda; class Branchiopoda; order Diplostraca; family Daphniidae; genus Daphnia; species Daphnia magna. The sequence goes on along the minus strand of NW_025533159.1, from coordinate 8,086 downwards.
TTTACTTCTATATGTAAACAGCATCAAATATACTTGTATTCAATGTGAATACACTGTTATACCATGAGTTTTTACTTCTATATGTAAACAGCATCAAATATACTTGTATTCAATGTGAATACACTGTTATACCATGAGTTTTTACTTCTATATATAAACAGCATCAAATATACTTGTATTCAATGTGAATACACTGTTATACCATGAGTTTTTACTTCTATATGTAAACTGCATCAAATATACTTGTATTCAATGTGAATACACTGTTATACCATGAGTTTTTACTTCTATATGTAAACTGCATCAAATATACTTGTATTCAATGTGAATACACTGTTATACCATGAGTTTTTACTTCTATATGTAAAAACTATCAAATATACTTGTATTCAATGTGAATACACTGTTATACCATGAGTTTTTACTTCTATATGTAAACTGCATCAAATATACTTGTATTCAAAGTGAATACACTGTTATACCATGAGTTTTTACTTCTATATGTAAACAGCATCAAATATACTTGTATTCAATGTGAATACACTGTTATACCATGAGTTTTTACTTCTATATGTAAACAGCATCAAATATACTTGTATTCAATGTGAATACACTGTTATACCATGAGTTTTTACTTCTATATGTAATACTGCATCAAATATACTTGTATTCAATGTGAATACACTGTTATACCATGAGTTTTTACTTCTATATGTAAACAGCATCAAATATACTTGTATTCAATTGAATACACTGTAATACCATGATTTTTTACTTCTATATGTAAACAGCATCAAATATACTTGTATTCAATGTGAATACACTGTTATACCATGAGTTTTTACTTCTATATGTAAACAGCATCAAATATACTTGTATTCAATGTGAATACACTGTTATACCATGAGTTTTTACTTCTATATGTAAACTGCATCAAATATACTTGTATTCAATGTGAATACACTGTTATACCATGAGTTTTTACTTCTATATGTATGCAGTATCAAATATACTTGTATTCAATGTGAATACACTGTTATACCATGAGTTTTTACTTCTATATGTAAACAGCATCAAATATACTTGTATTCAATGTGAATACACTGTTATACCATGAGTTTTTACTTCTATATGTAAACAGCATCAAATATACTTGTATTCAATGTAAATACACTGTTATACCATGAGTTTTTAGTTCTATATATAAACAGGATTAAATATACTTGTATTCAATGTGAATACACTGTTATACCATGAGTTTTTACTTCTAGATGTAAACTGCATCAAATATACTTGTATTCAATGTGAATACACTGTTATACCATGAGTTTTTACTTCTATATGTAAACTGCATCAAATATACTTGTATTCAATGTGAATACACTGTTATACCATGAGTTTTTACTTCTATATGTAAACTGCACCAAATATACTTGTATTCAATGTGAATACACTGTTATACCATGAGTTTTTACTTCTATATGTATACTGCAGCATCAAATATACTTGTATTCAAAGTGAATACACTGTTATACCATGAGTTTTTACTTCTATATGTAAACAGCATCAAATATACTTGTATTCAATGTGAATACACTGTTATACCATGAGTTTTTACTTCTATATGTAAACAGCATCAAATATACTTGTATTCAATGTGAATACACTGTTATACCATGAGTTTTTACTTCTATATGTATACTGCATCAAATATACTTGTATTCAATGTGAATACACTGTTATACCATGAGTTTTTACTTCTATATGTAAACAGCATCAAATATACTTGTATTCAATGTGAATACACTGTAATACCATGAGTTTTTACTTCTATATGTAAACAGCATCAAATATACTTGTATTCAATGTGAATACACTGTTATACCATGAGTTTTTACTTCTATATGTAAACAGCATCAAATATACTTGTATTCAATGTGAATACACTGTTATACCATGAGTTTTTACTTCTATATGTAAACTGCATCAAATATACTTGTATTCAATGTGAATACACCTTTTATACCATGAGTTTTTACTTCTATATGTAAATACAGCGATCAAATATACTTGTATTCAATGTGAATACACTGTTATACCATGAGTTTTTACTTCTATATGTAAACTGCATCAAATATACTTGTATTCAATGTGAATACACTGTTATACCATGAGTTTTTACTTCTATATGTAAACAGCATCAAATATACTTGTATTCAATGTGAATACACTGTTATACCATGAGTTTTTACTTCTATGTGTTAAACTGCATCAAATATACTTGTATTCAATGTGAATACACTGTTATACCATGAGTTTTTACTTCTATATAGAAACAGCATCAAATATACTTGTATTCAATGTGAATACACTGTTATACCATGAGTTTTTACTTCTATATGTAAACAGCATCAAATATACTTGTATTCAATGTGAATACACTGTTATACCATGAGTTTTTACTTCTATATGTAAACAGCATCAAATATACTTGTATTCAATGTGAATACACTTGTTATACCATGAGTTTTTACTTCTATATGTAAACAGCATCAAATATACTTGTATTCAATGTGAATACACTGTTATACCATGAGGTTTTACTTCTATTATGTAAACAGCATCAAATATACTTGTATTCAATGTGAATACACTGTTATACCATGAGTTTTTACTTCTAAATGTAAACAGCATCAAATATACTTGTATTCAATGTGAATACACTGTTATACCATGAGTTTTTACTTCTATATGTAAACAGCATCAAATATACTTGTATTCAATGTGAATACACTGTTATACCATGAGTTTTTACTTTTATATGTATTCTGCATCAAATATACTTCAAACAGGGAAGGTCACATCTTGTTACCCGACAAAACTAGTTTAATTTTTTTCCACCAGGGCGATGTATTCGCCCAGTAGTTTTTTGACAGCTAACTATCTGTGGTGACAGCAGTCGCTATTTTTTGTAGACAAATCCTTGTCGAGTTTTTGAAAAGTGTTTCTCCTTTTGTCAAACAGATTCAGGTATTCATTTTAAATAGTATATAGTAATACAAAAAACTTTTTCGTTTGAATAAAACCAGCGCCCCTGGTGAAAAAAAATTAAACTTAGTTTTGTCGGGTAACAAGATATGACCTTCCCTGTTTAAAAAAATTCTCCTTAATTAAATATTGAATATATACACTATAGCCATTAACATGAGAATATTAACGAAAGAGTTCTTTATGTAACGGAATAATTATATTCAATGTACATAATGATTCCTTACATACGAAATAAATATCTATAAATAGGGCATAGGTGCCATAAGACGATATAGAAATTAGGGCAGTGTTCGTTTATTTGTTGACCAGCATGCTGGTCAACAAATCCTATTAGAAAAAAAATTAAAAAATTAGTACCCTATAGCTTGTTATTTTGTCAGCAAAACTGTAAAATTTAATTGCTTTTTTGACATATTTGAGCCCGATTTCCCGGTCCGCGCTAGGTACCCGCCGCCGTAAGACTCAATGTAAAAAAGTCCAAAACAAGGCCCGCGTTCGGACACTTTTTGCGGGTACTGTATATGTAAACTGCATCAAATATACTTGTATTTAATGTGAATACACTGTTATACCATGAGTTTTTACTTCTATATGTATGCTGCATCAAATATACTTGTATTCAATGTGAATACACTGTTATACCATGAGTTTTTACTTCTATATGTATACTTCATCAAATATTCTTGTATTCAATGTGAATACACTGTTATACCATGAGTTTTTACTTCTATATGTAAACAGCATCAAATATACTTGTATTCAATGTGAATACACTGTTATACCATGAGTTTTTACTTCTATATGTTTACTGCATCAAATATACTTGTATTCAATGTGAATACACTGTTATACCATGAGTTTTACTTCTATATAGAAACAGGATCAAATATACTTGTATTCAATGTGAATACACTGTTATACAATGAGTTTTTACTTCTATATGTATTCTGCATCAAATATACTTGTATTCAAAATGTGAATACTCTGTTTTACATCAATATGTAAACAGCATCAAATATACTTGTATTCAATGTGAATACACTGTTATACCATGAGTTTTTACTTCTAAATGTAAACAGCATCAAATATACTTGTATTCAATGTGAATACACTGTTATACCATGAGTTTTTACTTCTATATGTAAACAGCATCAAATATACTTGTATTCAATGTGAATACACTGTTATACCATGAGTTTTTACTTCTATATGTAATCTGCATCAAATATACTTGTATTCAATGTGAATACACTGTTATACCATGAGTTTTTACTTCTATATGTAAACAGCATCAAATATACTTGTATTCAATTGAATACACTGTAATACCATGATTTTTTACTTCTATATGTAAACAGCATCAAATATACTTGTATTCAATGTGAATACACTGTTATACCATGAGTTTTTACTTCTATATGTAAACAGCATCAAATATACTTGTATTCAATGTGAATACACTGTTATACCATGAGTTTTTACTTCTATATAGTAAACGGCATCAAATATACTTGTATTCAATGTGAATACACTGTTATACCACGAGTTTTTACTTCTATATAGAAACAGGATCAAATATACTTGTATTCAATGTGAATACACTGTTATACCATGAGTTTTTACTTCTATATGTAAACAGCATCAAATATACTTGTATTCAATGTGAATACACTGTTATACCACGAGTTTTTACTTCTATATGTAAACAGCATCAAATATACTTGTATTCAATGTAAATACACTGTTATACCATGAGTTTTTAGTTCTATATATAAACAGGATTAAATATACTTGTATTCAATGTGAATACACTGTTATACAATGAGTTTTTACTTCTAGATGTAAACTGCATCAAATATACTTGTATTCAATGTGAATACACTGTTATACAATGAGTTTTTACTTCTATATGTATTCTGCATCAAATATACTTGTATTCAATGTGAATACACTGTTATACCATGAGTTTTTACTTTAATATGTAAACAGCATCAAATATACTTGTATTCAATGTGAATACACTGTTATACCATGAGTTTTTACTTCTAAATGTAAACAGCATCAAATATACTTGTATTTAAAAAAATACACTGTTATACCATGAGTTTTTACTTCTATATGTAAACAGCATCAAATATACTTGTATTCAATGTGAATACACTGTTATACCATGAGTTTTTACTTTTATATGTATTCTGCATCAAATATACTTGTATTCAATGTGAATACACTGTTATACCATGAGTTTTTACTTTTATATGTATTCTGCATCAAATATACTTGTATTCAATGTGAATACACTGTTATACCATGAGTTTTTACTTCTATATGTAAACAGCATCAAATATACTTGTATTCAATTGAATACACTGTAATACCATGATTTTTTACTTCTATATGTAAACAGCATCAAATATACTTGTATTCAATGTGAATACACTGTTATACCATGAGTTTTTACTTCTATATGTAAACAGCATCAAATATACTTGTATTCAATGTGAATACACTGTTATACCATGAGTTTTTACTTCTATATGTAAACTGCATCAAATATACTTGTATTCAATGTGAATACACTGTTATACCATGAGTTTTTACTTCTATATGTAAACAGCATCAAATATACTTGTATTCAATGTAAATACACTGTTATACCATGAGTTTTTAGTTCTATATATAAACAGGATTAAATATACTTGTATTCAATGTGAATACACTGTTATACAATGAGTTTTTACTTCTAGATGTAAACTGCATCAAATATACTTGTATTCAATGTGAATACACTGTTATACCATGAGTTTTTACTTCTATATGTAAACAGCATCAAATATACTTGTATTCAATGTGAATACACTGTTATACCATGAGTTTTTACTTCTATATGTAAACAGCATCAAATATACTTGTATTCATTCAATGTGAATACACTGTTATACCATGAGTTTTTACTTCTATATAGAAACAGGATCAAATATACTTGTATTCAATGTGAATACACTGTTATACCATGAGTTTTTACTTCTATATGTAAACAGCATCAAATATACTTGTATTCAATGTGAATACACTGTTATACCATGAGTTTTTACTTCTATATTTAAACAGCATCAAATATACTTGTATTCAATGTGAAAAATACACTGTTATACCATGAGTTTTTAGTTCTATATATAAACAGGATTAAATATACTTGTATTCAATGTGAATACACTGTTATACAATGAGTTTTTACTTCTAGATGTAAACTGCATCAAATATACTTGTATTCAATGTGAATACACTGTTATACCATGAGTTTTTACTTCTATATGTAAACTGCATCAAATATACTTGTATTCAATGTGAATACACTGTTATACCATGAGTTTTTACTTCTATATGTAAACTGCACCAAATATACTTGTATTCAATGTGAATACACTGTTATACCATGAGTTTTTACTTCTATATGTATTCTGCATCAAATATACTTGTATTTAAAAAAATACACTGTTATACCATGAGTTTTACTTCTATATGTAAACAGCATCAAATATACTTGTATTCAATGTGAATACACTGTTATACCATGAGTTTTTACTTCTATATGTATACTGCATCAAATATACTTGTATTCAATGTGAATACACTGTTATACCATGAGTTTTTACTTCTATATGTAAACAGCATCAAATATACTTGTATTCAATGTGAATACACTGTTATACCATAAGTTTTTACTTCTATATGTTTACAGCATCAAATATACTTGTATTCAATGTGAATACACTGTTATACCATGAGTTTTACTTCTATATAGAAATAGGATCAAATATACTTGTATTCAATGTGAATACACTGTTATACAATGAGTTTTTACTTCTATATGTATTCTGCATCAAATATACTTGTATTCAATGTGAATACACTGTTATACCATGAGTTTTTACTTCAATATGTAAACAGCATCAAATATACTTGTATTCAATGTGAATACACTGTTATACCATGAGTTTTTACTTCTAAATGTAAACAGCATCAAATATACTTGTATTCAATGTGAATACACTGTTATACCATGAGTTTTTACTTCTATATGTAAACAGCATCAAATATACTTGTATTCAATGTGAATACACTGTTATACCATGAGTTTTTACTTCTATATGTATTCTGCATCAAATATACTTGTATTCAATGTGAATACACTGTTATACCATGAGTTTTTACTTCTATATGTAAACAGCATCAAATATACTTGTATTCAATTGAATACACTGTAATACCATGATTTTTTACTTCTATATGTAAACAGCATCAAATATACTTGTATTCAATGTGAATACACTGTTATACCATGAGTTTTTACTTCTATATGTAAACAGCATCAAATATACTTGTATTCAATGTGAATACACTGTTATACCATGAGTTTTTACTTCTATATGTAAACAGCATCAAATATACTTGTATTCAATGTGAATACACTGTTATACCACGTGTTTTTACTTCTATATAGAAACAGGATCAAATATACTTGTATTCAATGTGAATACACTGTTATACCATGAGTTTTTACTTCTATATGTAAACAGCTTCAAATATACTTGTATTCAATGTGAATACACTGTTATACCACGAGTTTTTACTTCTATATGTAAACAGCATCAAATATACTTGTATTCAATGTAAATACACTGTTATACCATGATTTTTTAGTTCTATATATAAACAGGATTAAATATACTTGTATTCAATGTGAATACACTGTTATACAATGAGTTTTTACTTCTAGATGTAAACTGCATCAAATATACTTGTATTCAATGTGAATACACTGTTATACAATGAGTTTTTACTTCTATATGTATTCTGCATCAAATATACTTGTATTCAATGTGAATACACTGTTATACCATGAGTTTTTACTTCAATATGTAAACAGCATCAAATATACTTGTATTCAATGTGAATACACTGTTATACCATGAGTTTTTACTTCTAAATGTAAACAGCATCAAATATACTTGTATTTAAAAAAATACAATTG